>NW_028290710.1:1871463-1906463 GCF_057876585.1 Rhinolophus sinicus
CAGGGGCGTTCGGAGAGAAAAGTTTCCAAGGCCGGGTCGCTTCCGCTACGGGGGCATCCCCCGCCCGCTGCGCCCCGGCCCTGAAACGCGGGTCCCGCGCCGCATCGGGACGAGGCCGAACTCCCCTGTCGGTCGGTCGGTCGGTCGGTCGGTCGGTCGTCCCGTCCGTCCCGGAGATCACTGATCCGTCGTCCTGCCCTGCGACCGTGGTGCTGGGAGTCGGGCGCCAGCCGACTTGGGGGCCGGGCGATCTTTTTCTGGCCTCCCTCCCGGTGAGGTCGACCGAGAGGAGCGGGGCCGAGGTGGGTGGGTGGGTGTGGGGGCGGGGCCGAGGTGGGTGTGGGGGCGGGGCCGGGGCCGCGCATGGCCGGAAGAAGGGCGTGGGGCGCGGGAGAGGGGTGGCGGGAGGCGGGTGTGCGCAGCCTGCGCGCGTCCGGGAGCGGGGCGCGGTTTACAGGGAGGTGTGGATGGTACTCGGAACAGCGGTGACTGACAATCGTTAGCACGAAATACGCCATCGTTTATGGATCACACCGAGAAGGGCCTACGTGTACCTATGTGATGAACTATCCCCGTGACCGTCGTTCGCCGTTGTCCGCACCACACGGAAAGTCTTCCCTCTGGCCACGAAGGGTGTTTATTTCTCCGGTGGACCGAAGAGAACGACAGAGGGGCTCTCCGCCCGAAAGCCCGAAGCGCGCCCCTGGGACGACCGGCCCCGGAAAGCGAGGGTCTGGACCGAACTGGCAGCCTCGCTCGTTTTTTGTTTGTTTGTTCGATTGTTCTTTTCCTCGTTTTCTTTTTTCCCACCTCCCCGCCTCCCCCCACAACAGACGACGCCCCACCCCGTTGCCGCGCCCTCCCCACCCCCCCCCCCCCCCCGACTAGAGTTCCTGAGCGACGGGGGAGTGACAGAAAACATTCCTCTCCCCCCCGCCCCCCATCGAATACGTAGAACGCCCCTCTTCTAGTCAGCCGTCCCTCCTCCAGCTTCCCCGGCCCCCGGCAACTACTTCTATTTTGAACGGAAATCCCCACCCACCCCCAAACCCGCACCCCCACTCTGGGCACCAGAAAGCTTTCTCGTTCCTCCACCACCACCACCACCGCCACCACACACTTCGATTTGAGTCTGTCCTATGCGGGGGGGCGGGGCGGGGCGGGGCGGGGGGGGGGGAGATGTGTCCTACACGACTAGGTTGAGAAACAACGGCTTGAATCCGAGTGAGTGAGTGTGTGTGTGTGTGTGTGTGTGTGTGTGTGTGTGTGTGTGTGCCGAAGAAGGCGGTGGGGAAAGACAAAAACAAATAACTTTTCAGAACAATACCCATGGCCAGTGTCATTAACTGACTAGCTCCTCCTTAGCCGTCTCTGCTCTCTCCTCCCTCCCTCCCTCCCTCCCTCCCTCCCTCCCTCCCTCCCTCCCTCCCGTCCCCGAACCCCACCACCGAAGAAGTGAGTGAATGGAGAAGTAAGGCGACTCAAAAGTCACACCTGATTCAAAGTGTCGATGCTGTGAAGGGCTTTTAGATGCTAGAGCTCGCCCCGCCTGCCTCGCCTTTGGAACGGCAGCGCCTACGCCTACTGTCACGGAGGAATGACCTTCATTCGCCCCGACGGGAAGAAAATATTCCCTTTGGCCGAACCCTGGCTTTTCACACTGCAGATGACCCCCTGTGACAGGCGCAGGGAGCAGCTCCCTGACTCCGATTCGGGGAGACGGTGCTTTGGTGTGTGTGCGCGCGTGCGTGCGCGCGCGCGGCGGCCCAAGGGTGGTAAAACCAGACACCGCCTATCATTCATTGATCGTTTTAACCGTTTCTGAGTGTACGGTTCGCTGGCATGGGGTCCCTTCACGTCCTTGTGGAGGACACACGAAGGGGCCGCAGACTAAACCTGAAAAGCCCGGGGCGGGGGTGGGGGAGGGGACGGCGGCCTGTCAGCCTCTACGGAATCGGAGGGCCGAGATGAACCGCACGGGACGGTCCGAACGTGAAACCTCCTGACTGAAAGAGGGTGGGTCGTGGCTGGCCGGCCGTCAAACCTTTGGCCTGTGGCTTCCTTGACAGAGGTCGATCTGTACCCGAAGGGAGCCTGCCCGTCTATTGTCTTTTGGAGACGACGTACATACACACGCCCTTGGAATGTCAGAGTCATCCTTTTTCCGGATGCCCTCGGGGCGCGACCCGACGCACCCGGACCCGGGAGGCCTGGGAACCTCTCCTTGCGATCTCGTTTCCCCGAACACCATCTCCGTGCCCGGTGGTACGCGTTCGGGATTCCCTGTCGCGTGTTCGCGCGTCTAAAAGAAGTACGTGTCTCTCTGTTTTGCTTTTTATCATCCGTTCCCCGAGATCTCCCCGCGGGTGGACCTCACGTGACCCTCCTTCCGTTCCCCCGCCCCGCCCCCGTTGATCGCGATGGAGAAAAGGAAGCCGAGGAGGGAAGGGACTGCCGTTCCCCGGAGCGCTTTCCGAATCCGTTGAGGTTTTCCTTCCCGGCCTTCACGGTCACTTTGGCTCAAAGAATCACCGTGGCTCACGGAAACTCGTGAACGTTCGGAAGTCCGGTCTCCTGAACTCTGTTAGTTAGCTTTTGATGATTGATTGATTCATTCATTCATTCATTCATTCATTCATTCATTCATTCTTTTTTTTTTTTTTTTTTTTTTTTTTTTTCATTTCGGTGTTATAGTTTATTTAGCCCAGTGTAACCAAATTATTATCATGTGGACATAAAATCATATTTGAAGTTATTCGCGAGGTTATCTTGCACTCTTCTCTTAACGCTAAACCTTCAGAACGCAGTCTGTCCGTTACCACTACAGCCCATCTCCTTTCGGTCTAGGCACACTTCAAGGGCTCCACAACCTCGTGTGGCCGGTAGCTGCTGTGCTGGACAGAGCTGATCTAACCAACTGCGTCACGGCTCTAAGAATCTTGGAAAGGTACTTTCCTTTGGCTGCTCTTTTCACGTGTTCTTCCTTGAAGGCGGACCGCTGGCTTTTACATCTCTCGGGATACCCTACCTGACCGGCACTGGATACCGTGAATGCGTGACTATCTAATTTACTTCCGTGCCCCTTAAATCCCCCCACCCAAACGCGTATTTAAGCCTGAACGCCCAAGACTCCAATGCGATCTCTTTGATATCTTAAAGTGAGCTGCTGAAACCATTCGGGAAGCTATACAGCTTTAGTTGGCCGGTCGTTTCCACATCACCTCGGTGCTGCTGCAGGAGTTCACTGAAAGCCAAGACCGCAAACTTTGTCATCCTTTGACTTCAAAAAGTCAATGTGTCGCTGAGCGCCTGCGGCCGGCCCGAGCCGAGTTGCTCGGTAACGTTTGGGACAGACGCCCAGACGCCACCGTGCAGTAAACCGGGCCCTTTTCCCTCGAGCAGGAGGAAGTGGGGACCCGTGGCGGAGCGGGAAGGGAGGGGTTCCTTCCCAGCCCCGGTCCTGCTGTCATGCACACCCACGAGTCAAGGGGGCTTGGTCTCCTTTATGGCACCCGCCTGCGGTAAGCACGGTGGGCCTCTGCCCCAGCACCTCCACCCATGTCACCTTCAGCCCGGGCTTCCCTTCGTACCTCAAGGAACCTCCCGGGGTACAAGTCTGAGCGCTGTTCTTTGAGGAGCTCGAGAGGTCCCCGAAGATGAACTGGCCTCCTCCCCTTCCAACTTAACCTCAGCTCTCAGCTCCCAGCTCCCAACCTCCAGGACTCTTCTGTCAGCACGAGGGCCTCGCTATCAAAATCATCAACTCTCGGCCTCACCTCTTCTTTCTCTGGGCAGGGCTGTGCTTGTGAGGCCTTCCAGGATCTCCTTCCTTCCTTCCTTCCTTCCTTCCTTCCTTCCTTCCTTCCTTCCTTCCTTCCTGTCCTCCCTCCCTGTCCTCCCTCCCTGTCCTCCCTCCCTGTCCTCCCTCCCTCCTTGTCGGAGCCTGCCGACGAGACGAACGGTTCCTGAAGTGGGGAGTGAGGATTGAGAAAAAATTGGACAAGAGACAAAGATGGGATCGGGAGGGCGAGCAGTTCTGACTAGACTGCTGCCCCTACTTTATTTTTCAGCTTTCTTTTATACACACAGAAACAAGAAGGTTACATAAAGCGGCTGAGGCAGCAAGTACAGATTAGTTATGTTTTCTCAAAGTTTGGCCCTGACTGTTCTTAGACCTTTAGATATTTTCCCATTCCCAGGGTAGCAGGTGTCTGTTTGTTCTTTATGCTTATCGGAGTTCCCCTTAGCGATCCTCCCAAATTCTGCTTGAAGTTACATTTTCTTAACCCTTAATGCTCCGGCTCCCTACATATCCCCCTTTTTTATTTTTATTTTTTGAGATCGTGTCTGGCTTAGGTAGTCAGTACAGACATTCTCACTTACCCGTCATTGGATATCGATCATCAAAGCGATCGACTCCTGTCTTAGGTTGTAAAAACGCTTACTGATCATTACCCGTCATTGGCTACCGATCTCCTTTGGGGTTAGACAGGGGCAGTGGCTTTTGGTTTATTAGCCATGTGGAGCCTTATTTTGTGAATTTCTCCATAAATATCTGTGACTGTCCCCATCACAGCTTTTGCGATGCAGGGGAGGAAACACAGTATCAGGAGGATCACAACAAGTGGAATTACAAGGGGGGGCCATAATTTGAAGCATTGAAGAGTATGATGGAAATACATTGTGAAAACTAGAGACAAGTTTGTTGAGAGTATCAGCTATACCTGTATTTAAAGGAGAGGCCTCTTGCAGTGTCAAGACCTCTTTATGAAACTGGATAAGATCAAGAGTAACATTTTTTCTTACACGGTCTGTGAGACTCATACCTCATAGCAGAAAAATGTTTATTCCACTCACCCTTTGTCTGTTAACAGCCGAAGCATAAAGTCCCATGATGTCTTACCTTCTCAGGGTCAAGTCACTCATATTGTAACAGCTCTGTTGAGATAAGTGGAGAGAACTGATCTTCATTGCCCTCATGACTTCTCTCACAATCAGGTGAGAGAGGAAAGCCAGAGACAGCAGTGGCTTTTGCCAGGCAGGGGGAAGGGGAGGAAAGGCTCCTTTTTGGGTCTTCTAAGGCAGCTCATTGGGGGTCCCCACTCGGTTCCGCCTGGCTTAGGTTGTATCTCCCGTGAGATATCTTACCCGTCTTTGGCTGCGAACCATCTTTTGGGGACCAGACAGAGAGACATGAGGTGTAAACACAAGGATGGAACAGAGTCCCAGAAAGGCACAGTCTTACAGACTCTTCTTTCCTTAAGGAAAGACATGGGGGGGACAGTCGGCTAGGCTGTTGTGTGACTACATCTCCCCCTTTTTTGTTTTTGAAGCATGAGAAACACAGAACGTGCAGTTGTTTCATTTACAGCCCGTTGGAGGGCTATTTGTCCACATCTGAGGACTATGTAAAACAAACAGAACAATAAACAGAATAGCAATATCCCCAGCAAACCCTCTACCCAAAGTCTTTATCCATTTAACAGGGTCTGAAGTGGAAAGTCCTTCTGCAGCTGCGGAAAGTGAGCTTTCCCACACCCTAGGGGCGTGGATGGGTATCTATAGATGTCTCTTTTTCTGTGGGCTGTCGTTCACGGTATGGTTTAACACCGACCAGGAATTCACAAAGGTTTTTTTTTCCGGACCTGGAGAAATACAAGCAAAGCCTCTTCCCCGTGTTATCTCGCGGGGAGAAGTAGGATCAGCTTTCCCACGTAATATTTTAAACAAAGGTTGTAATTCACCGGTTGTCAACTGCAACTGAGGTCTAATCCAGTTAATGTCTCCCAGTAGCTTTTGGAAATCATTTAACGTTTTTAAACAATCTCGCCGGATTTGTATTTTTTGAGGCACAATGGCCTGAGGCATTAAACAATATCCCAGATAAGAGTAAGGAGGCACTTGCTGAATTTTTTTTGGGGGGGGGCTATAACTAGCCCATAATTGTGGAGCTTTTTTGTAAATGAGCAAAAGCAGCAAGCAACTTTGGTTCACAAGAGTGGGCAAGAAGTATGTCATCCGTGTAGTGGATGATGTAAATATCTGAAAATGTCCTTTGGGTAGGTTCTATTGCAGCTGATACAAATTTTTGACACAATGTAGGGCTACTAGCCATTCTCTGAGGTAGCACTAGCCAATGATATCTCTTAAAAGGTTTTTGTAAATTAACAGAAGGAACACTGAAAGCAAATCTAGGGCAGTCATCAGGATTTAAAGGTATAGTATAAAAACAATCTTTTCAGTCCAAAACAATTTTATATGTGTTTTTTGGTGTGGCTGCAGGACAGGGCAAGCCTGTCTGTAAGGCTCCCATTAATTTCATGGTTTTATTAACTTTTTGTAAATCTTGTCATAATCTCTATCTACCAGATTTTTTCTTAATAACAAAAATGGGAGAATTCCAGGGAGAATTGGAGGAAGCAATGTGTCCCTTTTTAACTTGCTCCTGTACTAGCAGCTTGGCGGCTTGAATCTTTTTCTGTTGATAGGGGCCTCGGGCAGTGGATCTAGCCCTGCAACTACACTTGGAGGAGAGCTTCATTGTAACCTAGGCTTCTATTCTGATTGAGCTTCTAATAAAGGCCCAGTCTGTCGAGCCTGAACTAACTGCATTTGAACAGAGAGGGAAGTGAGTGCAGCTTGTAATCTTTGCACCTCTGCTTCCAAGGGGGATCCAGTTTGGGTTGGTCATTTTTAGAGTATCTGATTCCTTTATGTCTAGGATCGATCACATCCCTAACCAAATTCCATAAGGAAAAAGTGTCTACTGGTACTTCAGAGGGTCCATGAGCATCATAATATCCCTGCAAATGCTCTCTTACCTTTTCCCAAGTTTCTAAGTTTAAAGTCCCTTCTTCTGGGAACCAGGGACATATTTGTACTACAAACTCTAAGAATCGAAGCAACGTGCTTCACTGGTTTTAATTCCTCTAGTTTTTAGCATGCTCCTTAATATGTGGGTAAACAGCCTTTTACTGTTCCCCTGTCCCATTTTATTTTACTCCCGACTATGGTATCTCACCGCTTTCGCCAACCTTATTTGACGCGTCTCATTTGCAAGCGGTGTCCTTCACTGATTCCCCAGTATTCGGGTCCCTGTTCGGGCGCCACTTGTCGGAGCCTGCCGACGAGACGAACGGTCCCTGAAGTGGGGAGTGAGGATTGAGAAAAAAATAGACAAGAGACAAAGATGGGATCGGGAGGGCGAGCAGTTCTAATTAGACTGCAGCGCCTACTTTATTTTTCAGCTTTCTTTTATACACACAGAAACAAGAAGGTTACATAAAGCGGCTGAGGCAGCAAGTACAGATTAGTTATGTTTTCTCAAAGTTTGGCCCTGACTGTTCTTAGACCTTTAGATATTTTCCCATTCCCAGGGTAGCAGGTGTCTGTTTGTTCTTTATGCTTATCGGAGTTCCCCTTAGCGATCCTCCCAAACTCTGCTTGAAGTTACATTTTCTTAACCCTTAATGCTCCGGCTCCCTACACCTCCTTCCTGGATAATTGCCACCCTGCAGACATGTTTCTACCTTGGTTCTGACTCACACTCATTACGTTGCAGTGTGAACTCTGCCTCGGTCATCTGCTGCCTGGATCACTGAAAACAATCCAGATCTCTTCCCATCCGGACAACTGCTACCACCTCTCCGAAATTAGCTATTAGGAGTGTAAGGCTTTCTTGTCCCACCCATCCATCCAAACACAACATGGGTGAAAGGAGAAGTCCAGCACGCCCAGTCACTCACTCATGCATTCTAAACTGCCCTCGGGGGGCTTCCTGATGTAGAAAAGCTGACGGACAAGTTCACGAGCACTTAGTGATGCAACGAGATAAATGCCAAGTTGGGAGACAGCTTCACTGACTTCTGCTGTCCGACGTTGGCAGTAAGGAGGATGGCAAAATTTGAGGTTCTTCACTTCTTGACGCAGCAGTTATGGATCGGACAATAAACAAGAGAAATAAGTAAAACGTCACAGGACGTCGGATAGCGATGAGTGCCAAGGAGAGAATACATTGTAGAAGGGGGACATGAATGCATTCTATGAAAGTACGTTCTCAAAGGAACAGTCAGGAAGGTATCTGTCACGATATTAATCGGGAAATACAGTTCGAACGCACAGAACCTGCCTGCAGAAATGCGGCTCATCTTGGCGGGAGCAAACAGGCTGGGATGTGGCTCAGATAGCATTCTGTAAAGTGGGCTTCCATTTCCTCATCTGTGAAATGGGGGGTGGGGAGGGAGGGAGGGAGGGAGCGAGCTCCCACTTAATAAACAGTTCAGCTATTCTAAGAAGCAGGTACTGAGAGACGATTGGGTGTGCAAGAGCACGTTCTAGGGAAAACACTGGGGAGAGAAAGATGGAGTGCGAGCCAGAGGAGGATGGGGAGCTGGCATATCCACGGAGCGGGCCTGACCCTGTGCGGCAGAGAAGTGTGGCAGGGACAGTCTAACGCCACGGTGCGCTTCACTCCCGGCCAAGCGGGCAGAGAACCCCCAAGCCACAGTGGCCTGGCTGGCTGTGGGGAGAAGGCAGGCCGCCCAGAGCTGTTGGTGGGTCTCAGAGCACAGCTCAGCACAGCACAGCTCAGCACAGCACAGCTCAGTTCAGCACAGCTCAGCTCAGCAGAGCACAGCACAGCACAGCTCATCTCAGCACAGCACAGCACAGCTCAGCTCAGCTCAGCTCAGCTCAGCACAGCACAGCACAGCACAGCACAGCACAGCACACCTCAGCACAGCACAGCTCAGGATAGCACAGCACAGCACAGCACAGCACAGCACAGCTCAGGACAGCACAGCGCACCACAGCACAGCTCGTCTCAGCACAGCACAGCTCAGCACCACAGCAAAACTGACCACAGCACAGCACAGCACAGCACAGCTCAGGACAGCACAGCGCACCACAGCACAGCTCGTCTCAGCACAGCACAGCTCAGCACCACAGCAAAACTGACCACAGCACAGGACAGCACAGCACAGCACAGGACAGGACAGGACAGCACAGCACAGCACAGCACAGCACAGCACAGCACAGCACAGCTCAGCTCAGCAGAGCACAGCACAGCACAGCTCAGCTCAGCAGAGCACAGCACAGCACAGCTCATCTCAGCACAGCACAGCACAGCACAGCTAAGGACAGCACAGCACAGCTCAGTTCAGCACAGCTCAGCTCAGCAGACCACAGCACAGCACAGCTCATCTCAGCACAGCACAGCACAGCACAGCTCAGCTCAGCTCAGCTCAGCTCAGCTCAGCACAGCACAGCACAGCTCAGGACAGCACAGCACAGCACAGCACAGCACAGCACAGCACAGGACAGCACAGCACAGCACAGGACAGCACAGCACAGCACAGCACAGCACAGCTAAGGACAGCACAGCACAGCTCAGTTCAGCACAGCTCAGCTCAGCAGAGCACAGCACAGCACAGCTCATCTCAGCACAGCACAGCACAGCACAGCACAGCACAGCTCAGCTCAGCTCAGCTCAGCTCAGCTCAGCTCAGCACAGCACAGCACAGCTCAGGACAGCACAGCACAGCACAGCACAGCACAGCACAGCACAGGACAGCACAGCACAGCACAGCACAGCACAGCACAGCTCAGGACAGCACAGTGCACCACAGCACAGCTCGTCTCAGCACAGCACAGCTCAGCACCACAGCAAAACCGACCACAGCACAGGACAGCACAGCACAGCACAGCACAGCACAGCACAGCACAGCACAGGACAGCACAGCACAGCACAGCACAGCACAGCACAGCACAGGACAGCACAGCACAGCACAGCACAGCACAGCTAAGGACAGCACAGCACAGCTCAGTTCAGCACAGCTCAGCTCAGCAGAGCACAGCACAGCACAGCTCATCTCAGCACAGCACAGCACAGCTCAGCTCAGCTCAGCTCAGCTCAGCTCAGCACAGCACAGCACAGCTCAGGACAGCACAGCACAGCACAGCACAGCACAGCACAGTACAGCACAGCACAGGACAGCACAGCACAGCACAGCACAGCTCAGGACAGCACAGCGCACCACAGCACAGCTCGTCTCAGCACAGCACAGCTCAGCACCACAGCAAAACCGACCACAGCACAGGACAGCACAGCACAGCACAGCACAGCACAGCACAGCACAGGACAGCACAGCACAGCACAGCACAGCACAGCACGGCACGGCACGGCACGGCACGGCACGGCACGGCACGGCACGGCACAGCACAGGACAGCACAGCACAGCACAGGACAGCACAGCACAGCACAGCACAGCTAAGGACAGCACAGCACAGCACAGCACAGGACAGCACAGCACAGCACAGCACAGCACAGCACAGCACAGCACAGCACAGGACAGCACAGCACAGCACAGCACAGCACAGCTAAGGACAGCACAGCACAGCTCAGTTCAGCACAGCTCAGCTCAGCAGAGCACAGCACAGCACAGCTCATCTCAGCACAGCACAGCACAGCACAGCACAGCACAGCTCAGCTCAGCTCAGCTCAGCTCAGCTCAGCACAGCACAGCACAGCTCAGGACAGCACAGCACAGCACAGCACAGCACAGCACAGCACAGCACAGGACAGCACAGCACAGCACAGCACAGCACAGCACAGCTCAGGACAGCACAGCGCACCACAGCACAGCTCGTCTCAGCACAGCACAGCTCAGCACCACAGCAAAACCGACCACAGCACAGGACAGCACAGCACAGCACAGCACAGCACAGCACAGCACAGCACAGGACAGCACAGCACAGCACAGCACAGCACAGCACAGGACAGCACAGCACAGCACAGCACAGCACAGCTAAGGACAGCACAGCACAGCTCAGTTCAGCACAGCTCAGCTCAGCAGAGCACAGCACAGCACAGCTCATCTCAGCACAGCACAGCACAGCTCAGCTCAGCTCAGCTCAGCTCAGCTCAGCACAGCACAGCACAGCTCAGGACAGCACAGCACAGCACAGCACAGCACAGTACAGCACAGCACAGGACAGCACAGCACAGCACAGCACAGCTCAGGACAGCACAGCGCACCACAGCACAGCTCGTCTCAGCACAGCACAGCTCAGCACCACAGCAAAACCGACCACAGCACAGGACAGCACAGCACAGCACAGCACAGCACAGCACAGCACAGCACAGGACAGCACAGCACAGCACAGCACAGCACAGGACAGCACAGCACAGCACAGCACAGCACAGCACAGCACAGGACAGCACAGCACAGCACAGGACAGCACAGCACAGCACAGCACAGCTAAGGACAGCACAGCACAGCACAGCACAGGACAGCACAGCACAGCACAGCACAGCACAGCACAGCACAGCACAGCACAGGACAGCACAGCACAGCACAGCACAGCACAGCTAAGGACAGCACAGCACAGCTCAGTTCAGCACAGCTCAGCTCAGCAGAGCACAGCACAGCACAGCTCATCTCAGCACAGCACAGCACAGCACAGCACAGCACAGCACAGCTCAGCTCAGCTCAGCTCAGCTCAGCTCAGCTCAGCACAGCACAGCACAGCTCAGGACAGCACAGCACAGCACAGCACAGCACAGCACAGCACAGGACAGCACAGCACAGCACAGCACAGCACAGCACAGCTCAGGACAGCACAGCGCACCACAGCACAGCTCGTCTCAGCACAGCACAGCTCAGCACCACAGCAAAACCGACCACAGCACAGGACAGCACAGCACAGCACAGCACAGCACAGCACAGCACAGCACAGGACAGCACAGCACAGCACAGCACAGCACAGCACAGCACAGCACAGCACAGCACAGCACAGGACAGCACAGCACAGCACAGCTAAGGACAGCACAGCACAGCTCAGTTCAGCACAGCTCAGCTCAGCAGAGCACAGCACAGCACAGCTCATCTCAGCACAGCACAGCACAGCTCAGCTCAGCTCAGCTCAGCTCAGCTCAGCACAGCACAGCACAGCTCAGGACAGCACAGCACAGCACAGCACAGCACAGTACAGCACAGCACAGGACAGCACAGCACAGCACAGCACAGCTCAGGACAGCACAGCGCACCACAGCACAGCTCGTCTCAGCACAGCACAGCTCAGCACCACAGCAAAACCGACCACAGCACAGGACAGCACAGCACAGCACAGCACAGCACAGCACAGGACAGCACAGCACAGCACAGCACAGCACAGCACAGCACAGGACAGCACAGCACAGCACAGCACAGCACAGGACAGCACAGCACAGCACAGGACAGCACAGCACAGCACAGCACAGCTAAGGACAGCACAGCACAGCACAGCACAGGACAGCACAGCACAGCACAGCACAGCACAGCACAGCACAGCACAGGACAGCACAGCACAGCACAGCACAGCACAGCTAAGGACAGCACAGCACAGCACAGCACAGCACAGCACAGCACAGGACAGCACAGCACAGCACAGCACAGGACAGCACAGGACAGCACAGCACAGCACAGCACAGGACAGCACAGCACAGCACAGCACAGCACAGGACAGCACAGGACAGCACAGCACAGCACAGGACAGCACAGCACAGCACAGCACAGCACAGCACAGCACAGGACAGCACAGCACAGCACAGGACAGCACAGCACAGCACAGCACAGCTAAGGACAGCACAGCACAGCACAGCACAGGACAGCACAGCACAGCACAGCACAGCACAGCACAGCACAGCACAGCACAGGACAGCACAGCACAGCACAGCACAGCACAGCTAAGGACAGCACAGCACAGCTCAGTTCAGCACAGCTCAGCTCAGCAGAGCACAGCACAGCACAGCTCATCTCAGCACAGCACAGCACAGCACAGCACAGCACAGCACAGCACAGCTCAGCTCAGCTCAGCTCAGCTCAGCTCAGCTCAGCTCAGCACAGCACAGCACAGCTCAGGACAGCACAGCACAGCACAGCACAGCACAGCACAGCACAGCACAGCACAGGACAGCACAGCACAGCACAGCACAGCACAGCACAGCACAGCTCAGGACAGCACAGCGCACCACAGCACAGCTCGTCTCAGCACAGCACAGCTCAGCACCACAGCAAAACCGACCACAGCACAGGACAGCACAGCACAGCACAGCACAGCACAGCACAGCACAGCACAGGACAGCACAGCACAGCACAGCACAGCACAGCACAGCACAGCACAGCACAGGACAGCACAGCACAGCACAGCTAAGGACAGCACAGCACAGCTCAGTTCAGCACAGCTCAGCTCAGCAGAGCACAGCACAGCACAGCTCATCTCAGCACAGCACAGCACAGCTCAGCTCAGCTCAGCTCAGCTCAGCACAGCACAGCACAGCTCAGGACAGCACAGCACAGCACAGCACAGCACAGTACAGCACAGCACAGGACAGCACACCACAGCACAGCACAGCTCAGGACAGCACAGCGCACCACAGCACAGCTCGTCTCAGCACAGCACAGCTCAGCACCACAGCAAAACCGACCACAGCACAGGACAGCACAGCACAGCACAGCACAGCACAGCACAGCACAGGACAGCACAGCACAGCACAGCACAGCACAGCACAGCACAGGACAGCACAGCACAGCACAGCACAGCACAGGACAGCACAGCACAGCACAGGACAGCACAGCACAGCACAGCACAGCTAAGGACAGCACAGCACAGCACAGCACAGGACAGCACAGCACAGCACAGCACAGCACAGCACAGCACAGCACAGCACAGGACAGCACAGCACAGCACAGCACAGCACAGCTAAGGACAGCACAGCACAGCACAGCACAGCACAGCACAGCACAGGACAGCACAGCACAGCACAGCACAGGACAGCACAGGACAGCACAGCACAGCACAGCACAGCACAGCACAGGACAGCACAGCACAGCACAGCACAGCACAGCACAGCTCAGCTCAGGACAGCACAGGACAGCACAGCACAGCACAGCACAGCACAGCACAGCACAGCACAGCACAGCTCAGGACAGCTCAGCTCAGCTCAGCACAGCACAGCACAGGACAGCACAGCACAGCACAGGGGAGGGTCAGTTATGGAGTCGTGCACGTTGGAGACGTGACAGGCACATTTTCTTGGGCACCGCGTTCCACCCCTTCTGCCATGTATCAGTTGGCTCGGGCCGCCATCACAAATACCATAGGCCGAGTGGTTTAAACGACAGAAATGTATCGCCTGACAGTTCTGCAAGCTGAAAGTTCGAGTGCTAGGTTTTGGCACGGTTGGTTTCTGCCCAGGGCTCCGTCCTTGGCTTACAGATGCCCGTCTTCTCCCCGTGTCCTCACGTGGCCTTTCCTCTGTGTGTCCAGTTAGGTTTTTAAAAGGACCCCGGGATTCCCCACTCACTCGGAGTCAGGGTTTGCCCGGTGCGAGAGCTTCTCCCCTGTCCTCCCCTCCGCCCCGCCCCCACTCCTTCATACAGAGCTGCCATCTGTGGGGTTCCTTCACGTCTGTCCGCCCTCCTTCCTCTCTTTCACGGTGAGGAGGCGGCACGCGAAATGGCCAGTGGGTACCCAGTGGGTACCTAGGGTGAGACCGGTAGGAAGAAGCGGGCGGGCAGAGGGAAGACAGGTCCTTCCTTCCTTCCTTCCTTCCTTCCTTCCTTCCTTCCTTCCGTCCGTCGCGGGAATCTGAACGCTAAAAACCCACACCCGGAGCAGAGTGTTGCTGCAGGGTGTGCTTGTTGGGCCCGTAACCCTGGTGGTGGGGTGCCGGGGTGGGGGGCTGGGTGGGCGGGGAAATGACTGCAACCGTCACAGCCGGACCTCCCCGGGACCCTCATCGTTCCCGGCCGGTGTCTGGCCTACGAACTCTAATAAGACTCCGAGGTCGGCTGTTTAGCGACCCCCCCCCCCTGGACTCGCCCCCACCCCCACCCCACCCCCCCGCACGCCCGCCGCCGCCGCCCGTGATTCTCCACGGGTTGAGCGCGTTGGCCCGGGTCAGGAAGAGGAGAGGGAGACGGTGTCGTTGGCCCAGGGCGACGGTGGGGCGAGTTTTCGCCAACAATTTTTTCCTCCCTAGCGGTTGGAAAGCGGCCGCCTAAGGGTGGGGGAGGTTTGAACAAAGGCGGCGGGGAGAAAGAAGCCCCAGGCCAGGTCGGAGGCGCTGACTGGACCGGAGAGCTTTCTGCATTTGAATGAAGCCATTGAACGAGGACCTTTGGAATGTGTCGACCTGGCCTCCCCCTCCCTTCTCGGCCCCAACCCCCATCTCCTCCCTCCCTCCCTCCCTCCCTCCCCCCCCCCCCCCCACAGAGTTTCCTTCCCGTCCACGGACTGACCTGCGACCTTCCATCCTGCCAGACCTTGCACGGAATAAATAATACCTCCTCTTTTAGAGTTCTCTCGCTCTATCCAGAAAATAAACAAACCGAGGAACAGACGACCCCCCCGCCCCACCCCCCACCCCCCACACACCTGTCACCCCATGTCATGCCTCTCAGGGCAGTGCCACTCCCTTTGGGCACAGCCAGACTTCCTGGACTCAGCCAGGGCCTCTCAGGGCACTGCCACTCCCTCTGGGCACAGCCAGACTTCCTGGACTCAGCCAGGGTTCTCAGGGCACTGCCACTCTCTCTGGGCCTCTCAGGGTACCCTGCTTGAACAACAGCGACTCAGCAGTCAAGGTGCTTACATACTCTCAATGGCGGCCGGTCAAGACACAAAAGCAAACATCCGCCAGTTCCACTACATGGTGGTGTGTTCCCAGGCAAACAGTAAAGCGGTGCATTGAATTAGGGGTAGAAGGCCATTCCCCATAGTCCACGGTCCTTCGCCAGAGCTGCGTGTTAGCCTCACAATGTGTGCCCTAGCCTTGAATTCATGCGAGTTGAGTAATGAAGCTTCGAGGCCTCCCCACAACTCCCAGCCATGCAGAGTTTCCCCAGAAGCTGAGGTGAAAAGAGGGAGTCCTCCTGGGTGGGGCGGGGTGGCCATGGGCAAGAAGAAGGGCTTCCTGGCTCAGAGCTCACAGTTCCGCCTCGGCGCCAACCCAGGTCGCAGGGTCCCAATCACATACATTAATTCTGCAGAAAGACAGACATAAGGCTGTGTTCAGGTGTAACTGTGCCCATGAGGTCCAGGCCCAGAGATAGAGGAGAGAGAGAGAGAGAGAGAGAGAGAGAGAGAGAGAGAGAGAGAGAGAGAGAGGTAAAGGGTTCCTGGGTTCATGGCCAGAGAGACATGCTAGGAAGTCCCTAACCACATGGTCCCCCCAGCAGCCCCTTTGCCTCCAAAAACATAGGTGGGAGGGGACAGACCCCTGAGACCCAGGGTGATAAGGCCAGGCAAGGTCCCCCGGCCTGGAATGTGGGATTGGGGGAGACTTTCCAAGGCCATTGTGATGCTTCCCCAGTGCGGTGGGAGGTGTCCCTGCGGTAGCAGCTCTGTGCTTCTCCTCCAGACCTGGGGGGTGGGGGGGGCGGCGTGGAGGTATCTGCACGCACTCCACTAGAAAGAGAAGGCCTGGTCTATGTGCCCCGGCAGCCAGGGCATCCCGGGTACTGAGTGTAAAGGGTGTGGGGCTGAGAGGCCCGTGGAGGGACGTCGGGGCTCAGAGGGGAGGGCGTCGGCAAGGGGAGCCCTCTGCCTCGCTCTCACGCACCATCACAGACAGCACAGGCCCCAGGGCTCACACAAGGGACACTTATTTCTCACAGATCGGGGTGCCAGCATGGTGGGTTCCTGGGGAGGGTCCTCTTCCTGGCTGGCACATGGCCACCTTCTCCCCGGGTTCTGCTACAGTAGGGAGACAGTTCTGGTTTCTTCCTTGTCTGAGGGCACCGATCCCATCCTGAGGATCTCCCCCCCCCCCTTCGAAGTATTGATTTGGGGGACACAAACAGACGCTCTATGACAGTCATTCGCAGCCTGAGGGATTCAGGCAGGTGGGAGGGGTGAGGTGGGAAGGTGGGGCTGGTGGGGAGTGTGTGTGGTCTATGAGTGAGGGGATGTTCGGGGTCGGTGGGCAGAGCGTGGGGCCCCGGATGTCAAAGCCGCCTGGGCAGATGTCAGGTGGCGGTAGCGGGGGCGAGTGGGGGAGACCATCGCAGAGTGGAAGGTCATAAAGTTAAAGGTTGGGAGTGGGGCCGATGGTCCACGTGGAGGCAAAGTCCTCCACCTCCTCAAGCGGGAATCCGGGAGAGATTCTGCCTAGGAGAGGATGGGTGGTGTGTGGAGGTGACAAGGGTGAGGGAGGGGCAGAATTTACTTCCCAGCCCCCTGGGACTTCGTAAGGTCACAGGGGATAAGCAAGTGTGAGCAGCCCTGGTGGAGACGGTGTGGGGGAGAATGGGGCTGCTGGGAAGTCTCAGTCAAGGTGGGCACGTCCGATAATACAGCGGGAGGGGCAGCAGCGGGGACTGGCCAGAATGGATTGGGTAAACAGGGCTGTCTAAGTGACCCCGTGTGGTGACCGGCCTTCCACAGCTCGTTGGGACACCCGCCTGCCTGGGAAGAGAGAGGGGGCAGGATGACCTTTCCCACCGGTTGGTTGCTGTCTTTCCCTTCGCAGCACCCCTTGCGTCTGCGTTCCTGAGAGCTTGGACAGCATTTTGCTGGCTGGGGCGGGGGGGGGGGGGGGGGATGAGTGTGGGGTCAGGGTGCAGCCCCAGATGGCCAGAACTGGAAACTCTGATGTTGTGATTGTGCTTCCCCACCGCAGGCAGACAGAACACATCTGGCTCCCTGTGTGTGCAGAAATCCGTAGACGTATGTGAAATTTGGGAGCTCGCCAAAGGCGCGACCGTTCTCCTGAAGGATGGTAAAATGTGGCCTCCGGGCATCTGGACAACGGCAGTCCTGGTCCCACGTGTCCATCCCGTTGGACAGCTGACTCACGTGAGAAGGAGAGACGAAAGGGTGACGATGCCGTTCTCTTTAAAGATCTGAGCCACCTGTGCGGGTATGCCCGAGTGTGCTTTCTGTCCCCGCCTCAGCATGGAGGCTTGTCACCCAAGCATGCCCTGCGCAAGGAGTGGGAGGTGGCCCCCGGAGCACGCGTGCTCCTTCTGACCGGGTCTTTGCACCGTGTCTGGTGACCGGAGGCCACATGCCTTTGTCCTCTGTGGTGCCGCAGACTAGCACCCGTGAAACCAGGGAGAGCCAGCAGATGTGTGCGTGACAGACCCCGTGGGCTCCCTGACAGCAGCCCCGAGCCGAGCCTCACCTCACCTCTTTCCTGTTCCGCAGCCTCCTACTCTTCCCTTTGGTGTTTGACTGTGATCCCCGGGACCGGGAGGCTTTGCTCCAGGCTGCAGATCTTCACATCCCACCTCTCATTCTTGAGAGGTGTTTGGCGTTCCTAGGTGTCCACCTAAGAAACATCCAAACCTCCAGACTCCTTGGAGAATGTTAATGAGTGTATCTGAGTCACACTGACAGACAACCATTGCCAGGAAGCGGTCTCAAGGGCTGGAGAAAATACTCCAGAAAAGGGCAGTTTTGCAGCTTATTTTATATAATTGGGATACACGGAGGAGGCAGAAGGCCTGGTACACGAAAGCCGTTGGTGGCAGAGTCAGGGGGCAGGAGAAAGCAAGTGGGGACACCTCTGGGACTGGATTAAGAAGTAAAACGGAGGGACGCTTACTTCTTTTGCACGGGTGGGTAACGGGGTAGATAATAATTCACGTTTACAGCACGTAAGGATGGTATCCAGGGAACAAGACGAAGATGAGGGGGTTCTGTTGTCTTGGGCACCGGTGCAGTGGGCTGTGCCCTGAGGTGTCTGGAAAACAGGATCGCTCAGACATTCCGAGGGTATGTTATCTTAGATGCCAAAAGATAACAGACGGGCTCACTGAAGGCAAAGGGTGACCTTTGTCTGTCAAGGAAGCTACAGGCCTAGGATGTGACTGCCCACCGTGACTTGCTTTCATTCGGGAATTTTTATGTTCAGACCCTCCTGTGCGGTTACGTTCGGTCTCTAAGTTTGTGGGGCCTGCCACGCCGGCCTCTCCTGAGCTTGACAGGTTTAGTAAGTGGCCCCCTTCTTTGTCCGCATTTCCCCCTTTGGGCCGTAAGTCGATCCGAAGGATGCACCGATGATGTGGTCTCCCGGGACTAGGAAGGCTCACTCCTAGGAATTCTTAGTGTTTCCCTTTGTCTTGCTGTAATGGTGGACCATTGCGGATGGGGCCGGACCGTAACCTTGGATGGCAGTCCAGGCCAATTTTTGTTGTTGTTGTTGTTGTTGTTTTCCCCAAAGGAAAGGTGAGTAAGCGGAAGGCAGGTAGGTCTCATGAGCCTTCACTGAGTAAAAAACACACTGAATCGTTTCTAACCTATAAGCTATCGTGATTCAAACGTTGCCGTCTGTCTCGGTTTTCTGTATTTTGCAGCCAGTGTAACGTTTACTTATAGTTTGAGGGCACACCGTGTATGTATCGCTGTAGTTCTCACAATCTGACCGTGAGATGGGTTCCCGTGCACCGGTGGTGTTGTTCTTGTGATCTGAATATCCCATCTACTTCCCATGGGAAGCATCTAATTCCTGCTAGTTGTGCAATCGGGAACTGAGTTTAATTTTTATTTGGGGCCGAGGCTGTTAAGAACACAATGGTATGAATCACAATCACCATCTAAAAATGTCTAGAGGCCAGGAGGACGGTAAGAGTTTCATGAGTCAATTTCCTGTGTCTCACTCGGCAGCCCCGTTACAGAGGGCCATTATTTTAATAGCCGCTTAAGCTTCTCTGAATTAATATAGTCAGTAGTCTTTGTCGAGGTGAGGGGTAAGCGTCATTGTGTTCTAGCATTTATACGTAAAATTCCTTTATCGGTATTTCTTTTCTACTAACCTTCTACGACTTCACTTGTCTTTCTCAGTTTGTGTCCTTTTTCGCATTCAGAAATGATCAACAGTATCAGAACAAACGACTCCCTTTTAACTTCTCTCAAAACCACATACACACGCCTTTTCTTCCTTCTATGCTGGCATGCCTTCTAAGTTTCCAAAGAGAAAGCGTAAATAGTATTATCGAAAATACAGAGCCGGCCCGGTGGCTCAGGCCGTTGGAACTCCGTGCTCCTGATGCCGAAGGCTGCCGGTTCGATTCCCGCATGGGCCGGTGGGCTCTCGACCACGAGGTGGCCGGTTGGATTCCCGCAAGGGATGCTGGGCTGCGCCCCCTGCAACTGACAGCGGCAACCGGACCTGGAGGTGAGCTGCGCCTTCCACGACTACGATCGGAAGGACAACAACTTGACTGGGAAAAAGCCCCGGCAATTCACCCTGTTCCCCAATAAAGTCCTGTCCCCCTTCCCCAATGTAAAAAAATAAAAATAAATAAATAAATAAATAAATAAATAAATAAATAAATAAATAAAATTTAAAAAAAAAGAAGAGAAGAAAAGAAAAACAAATATTTTACCGGAAAAGAAAGAAAATACCAAAGTTATTCTGTGCACCTTCAATGATTAACAGTTGGGGTATATGAGTACAGGGTTTGAGAAAAGCCTAAAGAACAAGTATAACTATCATTGTGACTGATAATATTAGCGGGCAGGTAAAGACAATCAAACGAATGGTTATTTTAAGTCCCACGTCAATTCGTAGGTCTACAGGCCTTCTTGAGGTCTCGGGATAGCTGTCTACCCCTGACGTCAGCAGCTTTTCGTCCTCCGGGAGCCTTTGAGGTTGGCCGTCGGTGGAGGCGAGTGTCAGACAGGAGCAGATGTCCAGCCACAGGTGGGCAACTCTTTTTCATGAGCGATGTGAATCCTTGCGTTAACGCCTTTAAGTTCACTGCACCTGGATCGATTAGTGATAACGAATAAGTCCCTGTCAACGAGGTTGGAGGGTCTTTAGCTGATGTCATATCCAGTGGTGGACGACGTCTCCCGGCTGTGAGTCGTGGTCTTGGAAGTCTTCGTGTCCCGGGAGCACGCTGAAGCGAATCGGTTGCAGACTTATCGGTTTATTTAAGCTGCTTGATAAGTCCTTGATAATAACGCAAAATGTCTCCTTTCGGTAAGATTGTTTCACACGTCCGGTCACACGGGGTGAACGCTGACTACTGAGGAGAAAGTCTACGTTTACCAAAAGGAG
Organism: Rhinolophus sinicus; assembly: GCF_057876585.1. Classification (NCBI taxonomy): domain Eukaryota; kingdom Metazoa; phylum Chordata; class Mammalia; order Chiroptera; family Rhinolophidae; genus Rhinolophus; species Rhinolophus sinicus. The sequence goes on from NW_028290710.1 coordinate 1,892,513, forward strand.
TAGCTCTCAGGTTGAGAAACACCGTAAGGAGAGTTTTCAGCCAAGGGAGACGAAAAGCTTCTCAAAATTTACCCAGTGGAGTTTTAACTGTACCGTTTGTACGTTCTACAAATCCAGAGGACCGGGGTGATAAGCCACGACGAAAATGCTGCAGGGTAGGCCGGATGTTCCCGATCGAGTGCATCCTTTGCCTCAGAGACTATGTAACTCACAGGGAATGCCCCTAGTTCGGGATCATTTCTTTCCAGTCGTGACTTACCCACCATCGAGGCTGTTGCTCTCCTGCAAGGGGATGTCTCCACCTAGTGAGACAACCGTACAGATCGTGACTCACACACATCTGTACCGTGGAGAGGGTGGCCTTCGGATAAACTCCTTTATCCGAATTTCCTGTGTTTTCATGCACGACTAGGAAGAGAGTTTATAGCGAAGGTGTCCCAGGGTGGGAGCTTTAGATAATACTTCCTCTAGAGTGTCTTCGGCTCGGCTCGTTTCCCTTCAGGGTTCCGTTGAATGGGATCGGGCCGATCTCATTTTAAGGAGACAAACAGAGGCTGGGCCATGAATGAAAAATTCGGAACCCCGTCGTGATAGTATCCAGTCAGACCCGGGGAATCCTCTCGGCTGTTTTTTGTCTGTTTGCTTTTAGAAGAGGAAAGATTATTATTTAGGGTTAATTCGTAGCCCATCTTTAGATATTAGATGGCAAGGTATTTTCCTTTGGGTAAACAAAATCGAAGCTTGTCCTTTGACACCCTGTGTCCCTTAATGGCTAGCTATTGCGATCGGTAAATCGCGTCCTCTTATGGTAGGGGGTCCAATGTGTCCTAGAGCGTAAGAGTAAGTTATCCGTATATTGGCTGAGAGTATCATTTCTGGGACATTTTGCATTCGTTCAAATCGGCGTTTAGCATCTGAGAGAAGCAGGTGGGACTCTCTGTCTACCCCGGGGCACGACTGTCCACGTAAACTCTGATCTTCCCAGGTAGAAAGGCAAAGAGGTATTTCCTGTCCTGTGTTTTACAGGAATGCTGAAAAAAGGCACCGCGTCTATCTATCACCGGAAAATATCTCGGCAGTACACGCGGGAATATCTGATAATGGGGTATGTGGGTTTGGAACTACAGGATCTCTTTGTTTATAGCTCCGATATCCTGTGCAAATCTCCATCCTTTCCCATTGGGTTTCTTTACCGGAAGGTTAGGAGAATTACAGGGGCTCATGCGTGGCATGAACCAGCCCGCGCCCCCCCCCCCCCCATTATGTAATCTTGTGTGATGGGCTAATTCCAGCTAGCCCGTTAGGCCTTAAAGGATAGTGTCAAATATTACGCAGAGGCAAACTATAATCCATAGTTATTTTAATAGGAGTGACTGACTTATTCTTGCCAGCATCTCTACCGGAAAAGGCCCAGAGTTGCATTGGAGTGTCCCGTCATAAACGTCCAGTCGGTGTTGTCAAGGTCAGTTTCCTCTCACGCGGTTTCTTTCAAAATCGTTCCTTTCCCGATTGGTTCAGTATAGTATTCATTTATTTCTAAATACGTTTTAGCCGGGATCTCCAGCCTCTGCGACTTAGGAGCTGTGCTGTAAACCTCGGAGAATGATTACGTGCAACTGGCCCTTTCGTCCCGTCCCTAGACCACCAAGCTAAGTCAAGTTGGAAGGTTGAAAAGGACAGACATGATCTGCTCTCACTCCCATCTGGGATTAGGAGAGAAAGCAAAAACCGAGGTGGCAAAATGAACAAAACACACGTTCATCGATACAGACCACAGAATGGTGGTGACAGAGGGTACTGGGATGGGGAGAGAGCCGAATACGTAAAGGGGTCGACTTTAGGTCGAGGGATGGAAACTAGCCATCGGGTGCAGAGCACGTGATAGACTATACACATGCCGTGAGGGTGAAAGTCGGGAAATTAATGAGTCAGACTTAGTTCGGTCACCTCATAGCTTGCTATTCATCTATCTTCTCTTTGTGTTTCCCCTTTACTGCTCGATTTCATGATTCTGCTCGTTTCCCTTCCTTGAGACTATACATACCTTGTGGATCTGATTGATCAGAAGAGCACTAATCTGGAAAAAAAAAGAAAAAGAAAAAGAAAAAAACCCGCTGAATTCTCAGGCGCCCAGAGACCGGGATCCATGGCTGCAACACCCTTGCAGCTTTTCCTGATGACGTATGACACACTCCAGCCGTGGCCGCCGAGTTCGAGATAACCTTATGAAGCAGACCGGACCGCAGGAGGTGATTTGTCAACCGTCAGCCCTGAAACTTGCGATGACCAGCTGTCATCTTTCTCGGTTCTTTCCCCCCGCCTGCCTGCCTGCCTGCCTGCCTGCCTGCCTGCCTGCCTGCCTGCCTGCCTGCGAAGCCTCTCGATTATTCTCAGTTCAGGGAAGATGCCTTTTTTTCCCCCCACGGACGTCAGTCTGCCATCTTCCCCGGCTGCCGGCACCTAGAATAAAATACACTCTTCTCCTCACTGACCCTCCTCGTCACTCAAGTTTTTGGGGCCCGGGCAACGAGCACCACCATCCCCGAGTCTGGTAACGAACTCTGGAGACCACGGCGGGGACGTGGATCGAACTGGACTGATCTGAGTTGGAGAGTCTCACTCCCTTGCTCCTTGCCTCCGTGTGGGGTAGCGGAGGTAGAGTGCCGGAATGCATCAGTGATCCCTGATGCTTATGGCTGGCCAAGCCCAGGGAGGGGATTACAGAGACGTCCCAGTAACTGCCGAGATCTCCTTCGTCCCAGGGACCCTCCCGGCTCTCCCCCTCCCTGGCAGGCTGCCTATGACTGCCTCAGTCGGTGAGGAATAAAAGCAACTGACGGGACTTGGAAACCGTGTGTCGGTGAATCGTGGAATCTGTCAAACCGAGGAAGTGCACTGGAATTCCCTTATCTCTGCCGTCGGAGCCTCTCGCTGTCACTGGGTTTGGGGGCTTACGCGTAAGCCTTCTGTGCTTCGTGCCAATTCGGGTAACTCCGAGGCCAATTTTTGGTGCTGGGTTGTTCAGAGACCGGGTTTTGACCCCCAGATCCCCGTTTCAGGAGGATTTGGTTCTGTGAGTTCTCGTCTGCTTTTGGTTCCGGTTTGTTGGTGACTTCTTTGTTCCGTTTTGTTCACCTCCGGTCTGTCCGTTCCCCTCCCCCCCCCTTTTTTTTCTCCTTCCTCCCCTTCACTTTTCTGTTTATACCTTAAACACCAAACCGATAGGGGGCTCTATGTCTGCACGCTCTCCTCAGAGCCCTCTGGGCCATATATCAGGCAATCGGTCGGTCAGCCTATAATGAAAAATAAAAAAATATCTACACCGATGGTTCATAGAAAAGGGGAATTCACCCATCTCCTAGTCCACTTATAACTAGACACCAACTCTGTGTTTGAAAATAAAACTTTTTAAAGATTTTTCTGTCGGTAACTTTCAGGGTCTTACGGAGAGCAAGAAATACAAACACCGCCGCTACTGCCTGAGGCTGAGTTACCCGGAAAAAAAAAAAAAAAAAAAAAAAAAAAAAAAAAAAAAAGAAAGAAAGAAAGAAAGAAAGAAAGAAAGAAAGAAAGAAAGAAAGAAAGAAAGAAAGAAAAAGGGCACTTTTGAAATCTAGTGGCTAATCTCACAAGCCGAACACTCCTTGCGTTTTCCAGCTTCCTTCAAACTGTCATGGGCAAATAAAAAATCTTAAGTCTTCTCTCTATAGTCATTATTAATACTGTTTATGTATATGATCTCTGATATCTATGTTTTTCTATGTTTTATGTACAACATAACGTTCTGGCCTCCGGCTGGTATTAGAAGATTGTAATATTTGGTTGGCTTAAAGAAAAAAGATTAAGCGCTTATATAAATTAAAAATAAAGAACAAAAACTGACCCAAGTACTTTTCCGGATCACATGATCTAAGAAAATAGTTGAAACCGAGGCTAGATCAACTTTTGGTTAAATAGACATGTCTTTTGAAGTCGCTACCACTATCGTTAAATATAATATGTTTTGTTATACCACGGTTTACAAAAATTGACTTAGGTAATAATAGACTCTAAAATCTCCTGGAGTTGTTAAAAATAATGAAGAAACACAAGCAAAATAAAAGGTTGTTAATGAAATTTTTTAGTAATAATGATTAAGCACGCACGCACGCACGCACGCACGCACCCACAAAGCAGGACAATAAAGTGTGTGAAGCTGTCGCAACGATGTTGCTGACCTTTTTTTTTGATGTCAGAGGGATTGTTCATTATGAATTTGTACCAACTTGACAAACCGTTCACCGAGTTTACTATTTGGAAGTGCTGAAAAGCCTGCATGAAAAAGTGACATGACCTGAAACTTGTCACCAACAGTTCGTGACTCTTGCCTCACGACAGAGCACCAGCTCACAGGGCAATGTCTGTGAGGGAGTTTTCGGCCAGTAAACAAATAACTGTATCGGAACTCCCTCCCTACTCACCTGATCTGGTTCCCCAACGACTTCTTTCTTTAGCCAAAGATAAAGGAAATATTGAAAGGAAGACATTTTGATGACATTCAGGACATCAAGAGTAATAACGATGACAGCTCTGATGACTATTCCAGAAAAAGAGTTCCAAAATTGCTTTGAAGAGTGGACTAGGTGCTGGCATTAGTGCATAGCTTCCCAACGGGAGTACTTCAAAGGTGACCATAATGATATTCAGCAATGAGGTATGTAGCACTTTTTCTAGGATGAGTTCGTGAACTTGATCAGCCTACCTTGTGTGTGTGTGTGTGTGTGTGTGTGTGTGTGTGTGAGACAGAGTGCATGCTTAAACGTGCTTTCCTGAATTCTTTTGGTAACTGGAAGCCTTAGAGTTGAACTAAGGTAAGTTACATGATAAAAAGTATTAAATATGCAGATATTTCAAACTAACAAAATACTAAAATATTAATTATAAGATAAGTCTGCGTTCATCTACTTTTATCTCCTTATTATGGGAAAGCTAAAACCTAAATTAAGGTATGTTAATAAATGTGTTTTGTACTTTATTAAAAATACGATGGCAAAACACTTGTAAATATATTTCCAGCAGAGCCTACACTTCTGAGTTACAAAGTACGTTCCTAGATATTCCAGTAGAAATGCTAATCGTTTATTTATTAGTTATCAGTAAAAACTCGGGTTCTACAGGTTACAGATTCTAATTAATATTTTTAAAGTTACATAAAGTAATATGTTCTCAAAGGAGGTATAAGAGATAAAAATACATTTTTAAAGAAATCGGGGGGGGGACGACAGACTAGTTTGTCCTACATTTGGTAAGAAGACACACTGAGAGGGACTGGAAAAGTTATAAAAGGTTTCAGAAGAAAAATCTTGAAAACAGATCACATGTAGTTCAGCTAACTGCAATTCAGTACATAAATTTTAGTATCAGAAGAAAGGGAGTGCAACATTAGAGTCGACTGTTCTCTCTCTGCGACGTAGGACAAAGTTTTTGGAACTACCGTGTTTCCCCCAAAAGAAGACTGGGTCTTAGGTCAATTTTTGCTCCATTGGGACTTGTTTTCAAGGGATGTCTTATTTTTCCATGTACAGCAGTAGTCTACATTTGTTCAGCTACGGTCGTGTCATCTTCTTCGGGAACATCGTCAGGACGTACTAAACGCTTCCGTCTGGCTGAGATCTTACCTGGGGCTTATTTTCGGAATAGGTCTTATTTTGGAGGAAACGTGTTATTTGTTACTGAAATTACAGAGAGAGAGAGAGAGAGAGAGAGAGAGAGAGAGAGAGAGAGAGAGAGAGAGAGAGAGAAACTCTGCCTGGAAAGCAAAGGCTTTAGGTGCCATCAGAATATTCTCTATTTTATACCATCCTCATCATGGGGTCCTCGGTTACTAGAGAAAACCAAATCTCCACACTAGTAAGAACTGAGTGTAACGTTTACATACTTACATATAATAATTACATAAACCTCTGTATTTTGGTACTGCTGGAGTTCCTGTACCCTTCTCAGGTCAGATATGAACCCGTGTAAAGAAGAATTTTACTATTTTCACTAAAAACCGAGATAAGTTTAAAGTAAATTCATTAAGTTTAGCCCGATATTTTCCTTGACCTCACAGAGCGTTGGAGTCATCGACTTCCTGTCGCATCCCTGACGAGAAGGCTTCTATGCTAAGGAAGGCCGGGAAATTTGTTACCATGTCTTTCACAAGTGAGACAGGGAAAAGGAGGGAAAAAAGGAGCAGAAAGGCTGGAGACGAGGCCAGAGACAGGCCAGACTTTTTGGCTGCAGTTATACACGGGCTAAGGCCGAGACGACCTCAGGGCTACCCCGGCATCCCCAAAAGAGGCACGCCAGGCAAAGGAGCCCGCTTTGGACATAGAAGCCCAGATTCACCGGAGTGAGGAGTACGCTAATCTTCCAAAATAGCTGTGCTCCCTGTGCAGACTACAAGGGCAGGCGGAAGAGAGATTGTCCCCTACTCCAAAGGGAGCGGGGGGACCAACTCCTTCCCTGCAAATGGCTGTCATCGAGTAACGGGGCCCGAGTTTTCCCACAGCTCTCAAGAAGACCGTCATCATCACAGGGGAAGAACCACAGGTGACCTGCGATGCGGCAGGGAAGCCTGCTGATTTCCCGATGAATACAAGGGCCGCTTACCCTTTCTCAGCTGTTCGCTCTGGACTTATTGCCTCTAAAACCTGTTTGGTTGTGAAGACGAACGGAGCCCCTAGATCTGGGCTCGTACTCGGCCCGTTTCTTGCCAATGGCCCGTACCACAGAGGAAAAGTCACACGAGTCGATCGTCCTTTAGAAAGGACTCTGGAAAAGTTTTGTCAGGAGACCCGTAAGCCCTGCCTCTAACGGCTGCCTGTGAGTTTAGATTCTGACCTAAATTCTCTTTTCTCTCCATTATTAACTTAGGAGAGTTTCGGCAGGCACTCAGGAGATACGGGGACCGGCCCCTCCCCCCAGCCCCACCCCTCGGACCCGGGGGCCAAGTATTTCTAAAAGGTTAGAAAGAGGGGTCCCCGACGGGCCGTTTAACTCCTAAATAGGAGGGACCTTGTGCAGTTCTCCCGAGCACCCCGAGTGCCGTCAACCTGCAGAGAGTCGTTGGCTGTGTCCCCTTCCCTCCGTAAACGTAGAATGTAAAACCGTCTCGCTAAAACCGGTAGCAAACGTGGTACTGACACAGAATCCCACGCGATGTGTGTTTATTTTCTCCCCCGTTCGGGTTGTTTGAGTACTCGCAGGCCGTGAGAATTTACTTTTCTCACGGAAGTTAGACATACCGTGGATGACTCACACACATCGATGTCTGGTTTTCTTTCACACAGCCGTGTGCCGTCGTGGCCGCCTCGATGTCCCGCATCACTTAAAAATGCTGCCTTTTCACGGTCATTTTGACTCGGGGGAAGGGGCAAACGTCACACGGTGCCAGATCCGGTGAGTAAGGTGGCTAAGGACACGCCATAATATTTTTATCCGACAGAGATCGCCATAGCAGAAGCGATGAGCGACACGGAGCTTCTCCGTTGTGATCACAAAGTACGGTGAACGCTGTTGCGTCGTGCCCTTCAAGACAAAGGCAGGTATCTTCGACGTAGGAAGCGGCACATCGAACCTTACCGTGTTTCTCCAAAAATAAGACCGGGTCTCGTGTGGATTTTTTCCTGCAAAATATGCTTCGGGGCTCATTTTCGGGGGCCGTCTCATGAAAAATCATGCCGGGGCTTATTTACCGCTCGGGTCTGATTGTTGGGGAGAGGTGGTAGTAACGGTGCGTGACGAGTTTCCACTCGCTCTGTGCGGTCAGTCGTGTGTGAGCTACGGTTGACTGAAGGCGTGTTTTACAGCAGGCCGTGAATCGTCCTCCGTCGTGACAACGCCCCGCGTCACACATCGCTTCTGGCCTACGGCGATTCCCGTCGCAGGAACACACGACGGTGTGTCCTCCTCCGCCCTATTCGCCGGCTCTGGGACCGTACGAGTTCTGGCTTTCCCCCGAAGTCAAAACGATTCAGGATATCGAGGCAGCCACAACACGGCCACTAAAGGCACCCGTGAGAGAGGACTTCCAGAACTGCCTCATAGAGAGTGGCGATGACAATGGGATAAGTGTGTTTGAGGCGAGTGGGAGTATTTTGAGGGGAGATGATGGCGATGAATCTTTCGGTGTCCTAATTTCCTTATATTTACCCATTCACCGTATCGTCCGATCACACCTTGTACATCGGAATCAGAGGAAGAGACGTAAGGAGGATCACGTGAGTTCCCTCGGTGGTAGTCGAATGGGGTTGGAGAGAGAAGAGTGGAGAGATCTGTGGGATCGGATAAAAGTAAAATGGAGGACACATACTTCTTTCTTTTACACCGGTGGACGCGAGATAGTGAATCATGAATGTTTACAGCACGGAGACGGTATTCGGCCCGCGAGAGGAGGGTGAGGATTTCTGTGGTCTCGGGCTCCGGTGCGGCAGGTCTTGCCCCGAGGGGTACAGAGAGAGGAATGACTCTGAAATTCCGAGGGTCTGTCATCTTCAATGCCAAGAGACGACAGAGGGTCTCCCTGCAGGTAAACATTGACCTTTGTCCGAAAAAGTACGGGCCAGAGATGTGACCGCTGCCTACGACCCACTTTCAGTTACCACGCTTCCCCGAAATAAGACCTAGCTGGACAATCAGCTCGAATGAGTATTTTGCAGTCAAGATGAACGTAAGACCCAGTCTCACAGAAAATCCGGTATGACGTTCTATTCTATTAAAAAGACAGGGTCTTATATTAATTTTTGCCCCAAAAGACGCACGAGAGCTGATGGTATGGCTAGATCTCATTCTGGAGAAACACGGCAGTAATTTCTATGTGTTTACTTTTGGTGTCGATACCCTGCCGCCTGCAGGGCTGGCCCCTTCCAGACCAGTCAGGTTTAGGATGTGCCTCCTTTTTTGTCCACGAGGAGGGGATCAGATTTCACGTCAGTGAACTGCATGCTCATAAACTGTGAAAACGATCAATTGTCTGTTTTTACCACCGTGATAAAAACACACGTGCAGTCACACAGACACTCTAGTGTGTTCGGCGTTGTCTCCTACTCCTCTCTGCGCCCAAACGGATCCTCAAATGAGAGTATTTCTTTTGAAGAGGTGACCGGAGACGGAGACTAGAAAGGGGTTGTGTCTTGAAGCGAACCGGCACGGGCTTAGAAGACTCCCGAGCACGGGCGCGACAACACTGCCACCTTGTGACTGACCGCTGAAACTGCGACCCGATCGACTGGGGTGCAGGGTCGTTGAGGGGAGGGGGAGGAAGGGAGGGAGGGAGGGAGGGAGGGAGGGAGGGAGGGAGAGAGAGAGAGAGAGGGGAGAGAGAGAGAGAGAGAGAGAGAGAGAGAGAGAGAGAGAGAGAGAGATGAAACGTCACGGGGAAGTGCCGGTGGTGGAAACGTCCCCCTCGTAGGAGCTCGGGGAGAAGTGACCGATCCCGAAAACGGGGTGGGGGGGGGTCAGAATGTTGAAAGGTGAATTGTCCTGACTCGCCAAAGATCGTGACGGTCCGTGTAGGCGTGTGTAACGTTTTGACCCCCACAGTTTGAATGTTGCGAGCGGCTCTCCGCCCCCCCCCCCGCCCCGCCCCCGCCCCCTCCTCCCCTCCCCCTCCCCCGTCACGGGGACGATTGGAACGTGGCCTGTCTTCGGTATCGGTTTCGGCCGGCACCGTCATTTCACAATCCTGCACTACCCCGCCAGACGCGAGCACTGGGGACCGTGCGTGTGTGTAGACGTCACCTGTCTGGCTCGTGGGCTTCTTCTGTCTGGGAGAGACCCTCCCCTCCCTCCGCTGGAAAAAGATGGAATGAAAAGGGGGAAGAAAAAGGAGACGATGCTCCCGCGGTCGCGGTCGTCCTCTGAATACGTGCCCGGTTGCCGTGTTGCGGTCGACGGCCCCCCCCAGATTCTTCTGAGTCTTCCCGGGAGCCCGGGAGCCGCTCGGGGGAGCGCCGGGAGGCCTGAGCGCCCCGGGCGTGGTTTCACTCACGTCCGAGGCGCCGGGCCTCGGCCCCGGAGTGGCGCGGGGGCGGTCTGTTTCCCGTTCCTGCCGACGCCCGGCCGGGGTGGGGGGATTTATTATTACTTACGGTGATGACGACGACGACGACGACGTATTCCACCCCCCACCCCACCCCCCACCCCGATTCCCGGTCAAACAGATCCGGGAAGGGGGGGGCGTTGGGGGGAGTGAAAAGGGGAAGGGGTGAATGAGTACAGATTGGTCGTGGCACGGTAGTCACGGGGCTGTGAGGTACGGCGTAAGGAATGTAGTCGACCCTATGGCGATCACCGTGGACGGTGTCACACGGGGACCGGATCGTGTGGTCGGGGCGATGGTGCGGGGACGGCGTTGGGGGCAGGGTGCCGAAGGGGAAGGGATAAAGAAATAGCCACGGGCGTGTCGAGCAGAGGGAACACGACCGAGGATGTGGTCGTGACCGTGTACGTGGTGCCGGGTGGGTACCGGTCCGGGGGATCGCTTCCTGCACTGTCTAGATGTCTAACCGCTGTGCGGTACACCTGAAGCTGATATGGAATGGTATTGACCGTGGACTGTCATTGAGACATTAAAAGGGGGCGGGGGAGACATAGAGAAGAGGGAGAGGTCCGAAGTTCCAGATAGGAAACAGATGCCGTAAATCGCCGTGTATAATGCGCACCGTTTGGCCCGAGTGTCTGAGGGGAAGATGAGGATGCGCGTTCTACGCGGCTCGGGCCGATTCCGTACGTGGTTGAGTATTTTTTCATTCTTTTATTGACGCTTCTGAGTTAAAAGCGTGATCCTAGACGTCGATCACGATATCCGCATGACCGATAAGTCAATACCCTGGCGTGGGATCATCGGTTTTGTGGAACTCGGGAGGAACTGGCAGCGGCCAAGAGTTCTTGGCCTTCAAGGGTGCGTAAAAGGCCTTGAGGGTGTGACCGGTACGTGAAACGTCTCGAACCTCGCACCTGTTCTTGCGTTCTGTAATTACTCGTTACGTAAAATTTCTCATACTGGAACGCGTCAAAGACTGGACGCTAGAATTCCCTTGTGATGCAGAAGATGGGTACCGAAACGTAAAGACACACGGGGGGGGGGGAGGGGATTAAAAGGAAACGTCCTCCCCCCCCCCTCGAAAGATTGGGCCAAAGACGTGGGTGCGCGGTCTACCGGGGGGGGGGGGGGGCGTTATACAGTGCAAAATACGGTACTCCAGGAGGTGGGTCCCCGTGGACTGGCTACCACGTGTGTCCGAGACGAATACGGCGTCGCACGTGAGCTGTCTTTCGATCAAGATCTCGCGCAAAAGGAAGAAAACGAAACCAAACCCAAGATTCCCCCCTCCCCCGCCCGCCCCGGGTCCCCCTTGAGCGGCCGGGGTCGCGTCGTGGCGGCCGGGAGCTCGGTGGCCGAAGCCGGCCCGCTCCGGGCCCGGAGAGGCCATCCGAGGTGGGCCGGGACGAGGTCCGGCGACCGTGCCGGCGGCGGGGCGCCCTCGCCGGCTCGCGATCCGGATCCGTCCCGCTGACGTTCGCTCCGGTTGTCGGGCGCCACCTGGCGGCCGCTTTTATATCGTCCCTTCCCTCCGGAGCTCCGGCGACCGCGCCAAGGGGAGGGATCTGGCCGCTGTGCCCGGGGAGGCGTCGCGGGCGGCCGGCGTCACCGGCGGAATCGTCCCGGTGGTGCCGTGGAGACGGCGCGTCGCCCGTTCGCCGGAGATTGGAGGTGCAGGTTTCTGAGGGAGTGACCGCCGCCCGTCCCCCGGGCTGCCCGGTCGCGTCGACCGGCGCTCGCCCGTGCCCCTCCGCTCGCGGAGGAACGCTGAGAGGGCGGGACGCGCCCGCGCGCCGGCCCGCCCGCCCGGCCCGCGGCCGGGCCTGCCCGGCGTCGGCCCTTCCGTGTCGATCGCACTTTGTTTTCTCTCCCCCGCGTCCCGCTCCGGAGGCTGCCCGCCGACCCGGGGCCGCGCGGGATGGCCCGGCCAGGGCCCCGCGGGCCCGTCCGCGGTCCTTCCCGCGGGCCTGTCGTCGGACGCCCCTCCGCGGGAATTTTCACCCAAGTCCCGATCGGGAGACGTTGACCGTACGCCGCCCGCGCGTGTGGCCGGGGAGGGAGTCCCCGGCCCGCGTGCGTGCTCGCGGGGGACGGTGTCGCCGGACGCGACTCTCCGGAGTCCCGTTCCGGCGGCGGGGACCGGGGCCGGGCCCTGCGGGGAGGCACGTGGAGGGCGAGGTGGACCGGGACGGGGGGCACGCGCGGGTCCCGGTCGGTCCGACTCGACTTTTCCTCCCCCGTTTTCCCGTCCCCAGAGACCGGGCGGCCGGGCGGCCGGGCCGGTGGGGGTGGGCCGTCGGAGGCCCGTTCGTCGGAGGCGCCTCGGTGGTACGTTTCCCCTCACGCCCCCTCCCCGAGTCCCAGTTCGGAGGCGCGGTGGTTCGTGGCGGCCCCTGCCCGCGCCTGCGACCGTTGCGGTGGGGAGTATCTCGTCTCCTCGCCCTCCTCGCCTGTCTTCGGGGCTCCCCTGCTTCGGGGGTCGACCAGGTGGCCCAGCCGCTCCTCCCGCTAGCGGGGATGGGGTGGTGACCGGGGTCCGGTGGCCCGAGACCCGTTCCGAGGAGGCCGCTGAGGTCCGTGGATAGGCGCCGCCGACGGGCGCGGTGATTTTTTTCGCCAGAGATCGACATTTTGTGCCACCGGAGAGGTGTGGACACGCAGTCCTCTGGCGAACGGTCCCCGACGGGGGCCGGGCTCCTCGGCGCGAGCGCGTGGGGTGCCCCCCCGCGGGGCGCTCGCCCGCCGCCCGGTGCCCGGGCCCTCCCGTCTCTGGTTCGTGAGCCGCCCGCTTGGGCCTGCGCGCCGGCTCGCGCGTAATCCAGGCGTTCCCGGAGGACCCGCGGTCGACACGAAGCCCTCCGGTCTCTGGTACCCGAGGGTGGCGGGGGGTGGCAGGCGTTGCGGGGTTGTCTCGCCGCGCGCGCCCCCCTCGCCGTGCATTCACACGGGCGCGGTCCGGGTGCCTAGGTGCCCCGTTCTGCGGCTGGCAGGCGCTGCCTCCTCGCGGGGCCCTCGCCGCCAGCCGAGCCCTGCGGGAAGTGGGGTGTGCGGCGAGGCTGAAGCAGGCTCCTCTGATCGTTGTCCTCGCTGCGCTACCTTCCCCCGTGGCCTCTTTGCCCGTTGTGTTCTCCGATCGATGTGGTGACGTCGCGCTCTCCCGGGCCGGGCCTAAGCCGCGCCAGATGAGGGACGGACATTCATGGCGAATGGGACCGCTCTTCTCGCTCTGCCTGCGGGCCCCTCGCCTCTCCCGCCCGCCCGATGGCGGTGTGTGGAAGGCAGGGGTGCGGACTCCGGCCCGACCCCGTTCCCCCCCGCCTCCTGCCTCACGGCGCCGGCGGGGCCAGGGGTCTCCTGACGCAGCGGACACTCTCCGCCCGGCCTCGGCCGTGTCTCGCGTTGCGGCTCTCCCCGCGGCGGGGAGGGCCGTCCCGCCGTCGCGCCCTGCGCGCCTCGCCCGGCCCTCTGGTGGTGCCCCTGGAGCGTTCCAGGTCGTCCCTCAGGTGCCCGAGGCCGAGTCGGTGGCGTCGCTTCCCGCTCCCGGCGGCCCCGTCGGGTCAATCCCGGTCAAGTGTGTGTGCGGGGGTCGAGTCGGTAAGGTCGAAGGAGGGAAGGAGGCATTCTCCCTCTCCCCGCTCGCGGGGAGGCGGCGGGTGCCTCGTCGTGTGCCCCCTGCTCGCGTCTGGCGTTCGGGGCCCGACTCGGACGGGCGCCGTGCCGCGTCTCACCCGTCCCCACGCTGCTGGGGGCAGGTGCCGCGCGGGCGGTCGTGGCGGCCCGGGGCCGGTGAATTTCCGGCCGCTGGCTGTCTGTGAAGGGGTGTGCGGCGCGCTCACGCTACTCGTGGACGACGGCGTCTTTCGCCCTCGTGTCGTTGTGCGCGCT
>NW_028290710.1:1918963-1958963 GCF_057876585.1 Rhinolophus sinicus
CCCGTCTCCCCGTCCCCCGTCTCCCCGTCCCCCCGTCCCCCGTCCCCCGTCCCCCGTCTCCCCGTCCCCCCGTCCCCCCGTCCCCCGTCCCCCGTCTCCCCGTCTCCCCGTCCCCCGTCTCCCCGTCCCCCGTCTCCCCGTCCCCCCGTCCCCCGTCTCCCCGTCCCCCCGTCCCCCCGTCCCCCGTCCCCCGTCTCCCCGTCTCCCCGTCCCCCGTCTCCCCGTCCCCCCGTCCCCCGTCCCCCGTCCCCCGTCTCCCCGTCCCCCCGTCCCCCGTCCCCCGTCCCCCGTCTCCCCGTCCCCCCGTCCCCCGTCTCCCCGTCCCCCGTCCCCCGTCCCCCGTCTCCCCGTCCCCCCGTCCCCCGTCCCCCGTCTCCCCGTCCCCCCGTCCCCCGTCCCCCGTCTCCCCGTCCCCCCGTCCCCCGTCCCCCGTCTCCCGTCCCCCGTCCCCCGTCCCCCGTCTCCCCGTCTCCCCGTCCCCCGTCTCCCCGTCCCCCGTCTCCCCGTCCCCCCGTCCCCCGTCTCCCCGTCCCCCCGTCCCCCCGTCCCCCGTCCCCCGTCTCCCCGTCTCCCCGTCCCCCGTCTCCCCGTCCCCCGTCTCCCCGTCCCCCCGTCCCCCGTCTCCCCGTCCCCCCGTCCCCCCGTCCCCCGTCCCCCGTCTCCCCGTCTCCCCGTCCCCCGTCTCCCCGTCCCCCCGTCCCCCGTCCCCCGTCCCCCGTCTCCCCGTCCCCCCGTCCCCCCGTCCCCCGTCCCCCGTCTCCCCGTCTCCCCGTCCCCCGTCTCCCCGTCCCCCGTCTCCCCGTCCCCCCGTCCCCCGTCTCCCCGTCCCCCCGTCCCCCGTCCCCCGTCTCCCCGTCCCCCGTCTCCCCGTCCCCCCGTCCCCCGTCCCCCGTCTCCCCGTCCCCCGTCCCCCGTCCCCCGTCTCCCCGTCCCCCCGTCCCCCGTCCCCCGTCTCCCCGTCCCCCCGTCCCCCGTCCCCCGTCTCCCCGTCTCCCCGTCCCCCGTCTCCCCGTCCCCCGTCCCCCGTCCCCCGTCTCCCCGTCCCCCCGTCCCCCGTCCCCCGTCCCCCGTCTCCCCGTCCCCCCGTCCCCCGTCTCCCCGTCCCCCGTCCCCCGTCCCCCGTCTCCCCGTCCCCCCGTCCCCCGTCCCCCGTCTCCCCGTCCCCCCGTCCCCCGTCCCCCGTCCCCCCGTCCCCCCGTCCCCCGTCCCCCGTCTCCCGTCCCCCGTCCCCCGTCCCCCGTCTCCCCGTCTCCCCGTCCCCCGTCTCCCCGTCCCCCCGTCCCCCGTCCCCCGTCTCCCGTCCCCCGTCCCCCGTCCCCCGTCTCCCCGTCTCCCCGTCCCCCGTCTCCCCGTCCCCCGTCTCCCCGTCCCCCCGTCCCCCGTCTCCCCGTCTCCCGTCCCCCGTCCCCCGTCCCCCGTCTCCCCGTCTCCCCGTCCCCCGTCTCCCGTCCCCCGTCCCCCGTCCCCCGTCTCCCCGTCTCCCCGTCCCCCGTCTCCCCGTCCCCCCGTCCCCCGTCCCCCGTCTCCCGTCCCCCGTCCCCCGTCCCCCGTCTCCCCGTCTCCCCGTCCCCCGTCTCCCCGTCCCCCGTCTCCCCGTCCCCCCGTCCCCCGTCTCCCCGTCTCCCGTCCCCCGTCCCCCGTCCCCCGTCTCCCCGTCTCCCCGTCCCCCGTCTCCCGTCCCCCGTCCCCCGTCCCCCGTCTCCCCGTCTCCCCGTCCCCCGTCTCCCCGTCCCCCGTCTCCCCGTCCCCCCGTCCCCCGTCTCCGCGTCCCCCCGTCCCCCCGTCCCCCGTCCCCCGTCCCCCGTCTCCCCGTCCCCCCGTCCCCCGTCCCCCGTCCCCCGTCTCCCCGTCCCCCCGTCCCCCGTCTCCCCGTCCCCCGTCCCCCGTCCCCCGTCTCCCCGTCCCCCCGTCCCCCGTCCCCCGTCTCCCCGTCCCCCCGTCCCCCGTCCCCCGTCTCCCCGTCCCCCCGTCCCCCGTCCCCCGTCTCCCGTCCCCCGTCCCCCGTCCCCCGTCTCCCCGTCTCCCCGTCCCCCGTCTCCCCGTCCCCCGTCTCCCCGTCCCCCCGTCCCCCGTCTCCCCGTCCCCCCGTCCCCCCGTCCCCCGTCCCCCGTCTCCCCGTCTCCCCGTCCCCCGTCTCCCCGTCCCCCGTCTCCCCGTCCCCCCGTCCCCCGTCTCCCCGTCCCCCCGTCCCCCCGTCCCCCGTCCCCCGTCTCCCCGTCTCCCCGTCCCCCGTCTCCCCGTCCCCCCGTCCCCCGTCCCCCGTCCCCCGTCTCCCCGTCCCCCCGTCCCCCCGTCCCCCGTCCCCCGTCTCCCCGTCTCCCCGTCCCCCGTCTCCCCGTCCCCCGTCTCCCCGTCCCCCCGTCCCCCGTCTCCCCGTCCCCCCGTCCCCCGTCCCCCGTCTCCCCGTCCCCCGTCTCCCCGTCCCCCCGTCCCCCGTCCCCCGTCTCCCCGTCCCCCGTCCCCCGTCCCCCGTCTCCCCGTCCCCCCGTCCCCCGTCCCCCGTCTCCCCGTCCCCCCGTCCCCCGTCCCCCGTCTCCCCGTCTCCCCGTCCCCCGTCTCCCCGTCCCCCCGTCCCCCGTCCCCCGTCCCCCGTCTCCCCGTCCCCCCGTCCCCCGTCCCCCGTCCCCCGTCTCCCCGTCCCCCCGTCCCCCGTCTCCCCGTCCCCCGTCCCCCGTCCCCCGTCTCCCCGTCCCCCCGTCCCCCGTCCCCCGTCTCCCCGTCCCCCCGTCCCCCGTCCCCCGTCTCCCCGTCCCCCCGTCCCCCGTCCCCCGTCTCCCGTCCCCCGTCCCCCGTCCCCCGTCTCCCCGTCTCCCCGTCCCCCGTCTCCCCGTCCCCCGTCTCCCCGTCCCCCCGTCCCCCGTCTCCCCGTCCCCCCGTCCCCCCGTCCCCCGTCCCCCGTCTCCCCGTCTCCCCGTCCCCCGTCTCCCCGTCCCCCGTCTCCCCGTCCCCCCGTCCCCCGTCTCCCCGTCCCCCCGTCCCCCCGTCCCCCGTCCCCCGTCTCCCCGTCTCCCCGTCCCCCGTCTCCCCGTCCCCCCGTCCCCCGTCCCCCGTCCCCCGTCTCCCCGTCCCCCCGTCCCCCCGTCCCCCGTCCCCCGTCTCCCCGTCTCCCCGTCCCCCGTCTCCCCGTCCCCCGTCTCCCCGTCCCCCCGTCCCCCGTCTCCCCGTCCCCCCGTCCCCCGTCCCCCGTCTCCCCGTCCCCCGTCTCCCCGTCCCCCCGTCCCCCGTCCCCCGTCTCCCCGTCCCCCGTCCCCCGTCCCCCGTCTCCCCGTCCCCCCGTCCCCCGTCCCCCGTCTCCCCGTCCCCCCGTCCCCCCGTCCCCCGTCCCCCGTCTCCCCGTCCCCCGTCTCCCCGTCCCCCCGTCCCCCGTCCCCCGTCTCCCCGTCCCCCCGTCCCCCGTCCCCCGTCTCCCGTCCCCCGTCCCCCGTCTCCCCGTCTCCCCGTCCCCCGTCTCCCCGTCCCCCCGTCCCCCGTCCCCCGTCTCCCGTCCCCCGTCCCCCGTCCCCCGTCTCCCCGTCTCCCGTCCCCCGTCCCCCGTCCCCCGTCTCCCCGTCTCCCCGTCCCCCGTCTCCCCGTCCCCCGTCTCCCCGTCCCCCCGTCCCCCGTCTCCCCGTCCCCCCGTCCCCCCGTCCCCCGTCCCCCGTCTCCCCGTCCCCCCGTCCCCCCGTCCCCCGTCCCCCGTCTCCCCGTCTCCCCGTCCCCCCGTCCCCCGTCTCCCCGTCCCCCCGTCCCCCCGTCCCCCGTCCCCCGTCCCCCGGTCCCCCCGGTCCCCTCGTTCCCTCGGTCCTTCTCCCTCCGACCTCCGCGCGGGTCGACCAGATGTCTTTGTCTATCGCCTTCTCCCTCTGTCCGGCACGGTCCCCCGGGCTCGCCGACGCCCGTGCCCATGCCCTCTCTCCCTCGGTCCCCCTCCCTCCGACCTCCGCGCGGGTCGACCAGATGTCTTTCTCTACCGCCCTCGCCCTCTGTCCGGCCCCGGCCCCCTCCTCACCCTCTGTCCCTCGCCCTCTGACCTCCGCGCGGGTCGACCAGATATCTCTCTCTCTCGCCCTCGCCCTGTCCCTGTGTTCCCTTGTCTCTCTCCCCCTTGTGGCCCTCGCGTTCTCCGTCCCTGCAGCCGGCCCGCGTTCCCGACCCCCGCGCCGGTCGACCAGAGCTCTCTTCCGTCCCCGTACCCCTTTCCGTCCACCCGTCGTTCCCTTCGCCCTCGCCCTCGCCCTCGCCCTCGCCCTCGCCCTCGCCCTCGCCCTCGCCCTCGCCCTCGCCCTCGCCCTCGCCCTCGCCCTCGCCCTCGCCCTCTCCACCTCCTCCCGTCCGCATGGACGTGATCTTTCCCTGGGTTTTTTCTTTTCACCCACCCCACGCCCGCGTCACTGCTTTTTTTTAATTTTTTTAATTTTTTTTTTGCTTTTCCATACACAGCCTGGGACACGATAAATATGTACCTGTCTGCCTGTGAAACTTAAACCCCGCCACGCTCACGTTTTTTTCTTTCGTGCTGCTGCTGCTGCTGCTGCTGCTGCTGCTGCTGCTGCTGCTGCTGGTGGTGGTGGTGGTGGTGGTGGTTTTTTTAAACAT
The DNA here is from genome assembly GCF_057876585.1 of Rhinolophus sinicus. NCBI lineage: Eukaryota > Metazoa > Chordata > Mammalia > Chiroptera > Rhinolophidae > Rhinolophus > Rhinolophus sinicus. Next base: position 1,923,539 of record NW_028290710.1, read on the forward strand.
TTTTCTTTAACATTTTTTTTTAAGACATATTTAAAATTAGCTTCAGGTACACGAATCAATATAATACACATTTACCATCTGTATCCCTCACACAGTGACAACCCCGCTCCTCCCACGCTCACCGTTTTTATGACTCGTCTACATTTGACGGCGGCGGCGTCGACCCCGAAACCGAGCGACCCGAGTGAAATGTCGCCGTCCTCTCGCAAAGGGTGCGCGACGGATGGACTCCCGATGATGATGAGGGCGGAGGGACGTGTTTCCGTCCGTGGAAATGGCTGAATCCGCACCGGAGTCGCTGGGACCGGGCGGGCGCCTCGGGGATGAGACGATCTCCCGGGCCGCCCTGGAGGCCTCAACCGGCGAAGGTGGAGCGCGGGGTAGGCCGTCCGTCGACGCGCGGCAAACGTCCCCGTCTCAGGGGCGTTCGGAGAGAAAAGTTTCCAAGGCCGGGTCGCTTCCGCTACGGGGGCATCCCCCGCCCGCTGCGCCCCGGCCCTGAAACGCGGGTCCCGCGCCGCATCGGGACGAGGCCGAACTCCCCTGTCGGTCGGTCGGTCGGTCGGTCGGTCGGTCGTCCCGTCCGTCCCGGAGATCACTGATCCGTCGTCCTGCCCTGCGACCGTGGTGCTGGGAGTCGGGCGCCAGCCGACTTGGGGGCCGGGCGATCTTTTTCTGGCCTCCCTCCCGGTGAGGTCGACCGAGAGGAGCGGGGCCGAGGTGGGTGGGTGGGTGTGGGGGCGGGGCCGAGGTGGGTGTGGGGGCGGGGCCGGGGCCGCGCATGGCCGGAAGAAGGGCGTGGGGCGCGGGAGAGGGGTGGCGGGAGGCGGGTGTGCGCAGCCTGCGCGCGTCCGGGAGCGGGGCGCGGTTTACAGGGAGGTGTGGATGGTACTCGGAACAGCGGTGACTGACAATCGTTAGCACGAAATACGCCATCGTTTATGGATCACACCGAGAAGGGCCTACGTGTACCTATGTGATGAACTATCCCCGTGACCGTCGTTCGCCGTTGTCCGCACCACACGGAAAGTCTTCCCTCTGGCCACGAAGGGTGTTTATTTCTCCGGTGGACCGAAGAGAACGACAGAGGGGCTCTCCGCCCGAAAGCCCGAAGCGCGCCCCTGGGACGACCGGCCCCGGAAAGCGAGGGTCTGGACCGAACTGGCAGCCTCGCTCGTTTTTTGTTTGTTTGTTCGATTGTTCTTTTCCTCGTTTTCTTTTTTCCCACCTCCCCGCCTCCCCCCACAACAGACGACGCCCCACCCCGTTGCCGCGCCCTCCCCACCCCCCCCCCCCCCCCGACTAGAGTTCCTGAGCGACGGGGGAGTGACAGAAAACATTCCTCTCCCCCCCGCCCCCCATCGAATACGTAGAACGCCCCTCTTCTAGTCAGCCGTCCCTCCTCCAGCTTCCCCGGCCCCCGGCAACTACTTCTATTTTGAACGGAAATCCCCACCCACCCCCAAACCCGCACCCCCACTCTGGGCACCAGAAAGCTTTCTCGTTCCTCCACCACCACCACCACCGCCACCACACACTTCGATTTGAGTCTGTCCTATGCGGGGGGGCGGGGCGGGGCGGGGCGGGGGGGGGGGAGATGTGTCCTACACGACTAGGTTGAGAAACAACGGCTTGAATCCGAGTGAGTGAGTGTGTGTGTGTGTGTGTGTGTGTGTGTGTGTGTGTGTGTGTGCCGAAGAAGGCGGTGGGGAAAGACAAAAACAAATAACTTTTCAGAACAATACCCATGGCCAGTGTCATTAACTGACTAGCTCCTCCTTAGCCGTCTCTGCTCTCTCCTCCCTCCCTCCCTCCCTCCCTCCCTCCCTCCCTCCCTCCCTCCCTCCCGTCCCCGAACCCCACCACCGAAGAAGTGAGTGAATGGAGAAGTAAGGCGACTCAAAAGTCACACCTGATTCAAAGTGTCGATGCTGTGAAGGGCTTTTAGATGCTAGAGCTCGCCCCGCCTGCCTCGCCTTTGGAACGGCAGCGCCTACGCCTACTGTCACGGAGGAATGACCTTCATTCGCCCCGACGGGAAGAAAATATTCCCTTTGGCCGAACCCTGGCTTTTCACACTGCAGATGACCCCCTGTGACAGGCGCAGGGAGCAGCTCCCTGACTCCGATTCGGGGAGACGGTGCTTTGGTGTGTGTGCGCGCGTGCGTGCGCGCGCGCGGCGGCCCAAGGGTGGTAAAACCAGACACCGCCTATCATTCATTGATCGTTTTAACCGTTTCTGAGTGTACGGTTCGCTGGCATGGGGTCCCTTCACGTCCTTGTGGAGGACACACGAAGGGGCCGCAGACTAAACCTGAAAAGCCCGGGGCGGGGGTGGGGGAGGGGACGGCGGCCTGTCAGCCTCTACGGAATCGGAGGGCCGAGATGAACCGCACGGGACGGTCCGAACGTGAAACCTCCTGACTGAAAGAGGGTGGGTCGTGGCTGGCCGGCCGTCAAACCTTTGGCCTGTGGCTTCCTTGACAGAGGTCGATCTGTACCCGAAGGGAGCCTGCCCGTCTATTGTCTTTTGGAGACGACGTACATACACACGCCCTTGGAATGTCAGAGTCATCCTTTTTCCGGATGCCCTCGGGGCGCGACCCGACGCACCCGGACCCGGGAGGCCTGGGAACCTCTCCTTGCGATCTCGTTTCCCCGAACACCATCTCCGTGCCCGGTGGTACGCGTTCGGGATTCCCTGTCGCGTGTTCGCGCGTCTAAAAGAAGTACGTGTCTCTCTGTTTTGCTTTTTATCATCCGTTCCCCGAGATCTCCCCGCGGGTGGACCTCACGTGACCCTCCTTCCGTTCCCCCGCCCCGCCCCCGTTGATCGCGATGGAGAAAAGGAAGCCGAGGAGGGAAGGGACTGCCGTTCCCCGGAGCGCTTTCCGAATCCGTTGAGGTTTTCCTTCCCGGCCTTCACGGTCACTTTGGCTCAAAGAATCACCGTGGCTCACGGAAACTCGTGAACGTTCGGAAGTCCGGTCTCCTGAACTCTGTTAGTTAGCTTTTGATGATTGATTGATTCATTCATTCATTCATTCATTCATTCATTCATTCATTCTTTTTTTTTTTTTTTTTTTTTTTTTTTTTCATTTCGGTGTTATAGTTTATTTAGCCCAGTGTAACCAAATTATTATCATGTGGACATAAAATCATATTTGAAGTTATTCGCGAGGTTATCTTGCACTCTTCTCTTAACGCTAAACCTTCAGAACGCAGTCTGTCCGTTACCACTACAGCCCATCTCCTTTCGGTCTAGGCACACTTCAAGGGCTCCACAACCTCGTGTGGCCGGTAGCTGCTGTGCTGGACAGAGCTGATCTAACCAACTGCGTCACGGCTCTAAGAATCTTGGAAAGGTACTTTCCTTTGGCTGCTCTTTTCACGTGTTCTTCCTTGAAGGCGGACCGCTGGCTTTTACATCTCTCGGGATACCCTACCTGACCGGCACTGGATACCGTGAATGCGTGACTATCTAATTTACTTCCGTGCCCCTTAAATCCCCCCACCCAAACGCGTATTTAAGCCTGAACGCCCAAGACTCCAATGCGATCTCTTTGATATCTTAAAGTGAGCTGCTGAAACCATTCGGGAAGCTATACAGCTTTAGTTGGCCGGTCGTTTCCACATCACCTCGGTGCTGCTGCAGGAGTTCACTGAAAGCCAAGACCGCAAACTTTGTCATCCTTTGACTTCAAAAAGTCAATGTGTCGCTGAGCGCCTGCGGCCGGCCCGAGCCGAGTTGCTCGGTAACGTTTGGGACAGACGCCCAGACGCCACCGTGCAGTAAACCGGGCCCTTTTCCCTCGAGCAGGAGGAAGTGGGGACCCGTGGCGGAGCGGGAAGGGAGGGGTTCCTTCCCAGCCCCGGTCCTGCTGTCATGCACACCCACGAGTCAAGGGGGCTTGGTCTCCTTTATGGCACCCGCCTGCGGTAAGCACGGTGGGCCTCTGCCCCAGCACCTCCACCCATGTCACCTTCAGCCCGGGCTTCCCTTCGTACCTCAAGGAACCTCCCGGGGTACAAGTCTGAGCGCTGTTCTTTGAGGAGCTCGAGAGGTCCCCGAAGATGAACTGGCCTCCTCCCCTTCCAACTTAACCTCAGCTCTCAGCTCCCAGCTCCCAACCTCCAGGACTCTTCTGTCAGCACGAGGGCCTCGCTATCAAAATCATCAACTCTCGGCCTCACCTCTTCTTTCTCTGGGCAGGGCTGTGCTTGTGAGGCCTTCCAGGATCTCCTTCCTTCCTTCCTTCCTTCCTTCCTTCCTTCCTTCCTTCCTTCCTTCCTTCCTGTCCTCCCTCCCTGTCCTCCCTCCCTGTCCTCCCTCCCTGTCCTCCCTCCCTCCTTGTCGGAGCCTGCCGACGAGACGAACGGTTCCTGAAGTGGGGAGTGAGGATTGAGAAAAAATTGGACAAGAGACAAAGATGGGATCGGGAGGGCGAGCAGTTCTGACTAGACTGCTGCCCCTACTTTATTTTTCAGCTTTCTTTTATACACACAGAAACAAGAAGGTTACATAAAGCGGCTGAGGCAGCAAGTACAGATTAGTTATGTTTTCTCAAAGTTTGGCCCTGACTGTTCTTAGACCTTTAGATATTTTCCCATTCCCAGGGTAGCAGGTGTCTGTTTGTTCTTTATGCTTATCGGAGTTCCCCTTAGCGATCCTCCCAAATTCTGCTTGAAGTTACATTTTCTTAACCCTTAATGCTCCGGCTCCCTACATATCCCCCTTTTTTATTTTTATTTTTTGAGATCGTGTCTGGCTTAGGTAGTCAGTACAGACATTCTCACTTACCCGTCATTGGATATCGATCATCAAAGCGATCGACTCCTGTCTTAGGTTGTAAAAACGCTTACTGATCATTACCCGTCATTGGCTACCGATCTCCTTTGGGGTTAGACAGGGGCAGTGGCTTTTGGTTTATTAGCCATGTGGAGCCTTATTTTGTGAATTTCTCCATAAATATCTGTGACTGTCCCCATCACAGCTTTTGCGATGCAGGGGAGGAAACACAGTATCAGGAGGATCACAACAAGTGGAATTACAAGGGGGGGCCATAATTTGAAGCATTGAAGAGTATGATGGAAATACATTGTGAAAACTAGAGACAAGTTTGTTGAGAGTATCAGCTATACCTGTATTTAAAGGAGAGGCCTCTTGCAGTGTCAAGACCTCTTTATGAAACTGGATAAGATCAAGAGTAACATTTTTTCTTACACGGTCTGTGAGACTCATACCTCATAGCAGAAAAATGTTTATTCCACTCACCCTTTGTCTGTTAACAGCCGAAGCATAAAGTCCCATGATGTCTTACCTTCTCAGGGTCAAGTCACTCATATTGTAACAGCTCTGTTGAGATAAGTGGAGAGAACTGATCTTCATTGCCCTCATGACTTCTCTCACAATCAGGTGAGAGAGGAAAGCCAGAGACAGCAGTGGCTTTTGCCAGGCAGGGGGAAGGGGAGGAAAGGCTCCTTTTTGGGTCTTCTAAGGCAGCTCATTGGGGGTCCCCACTCGGTTCCGCCTGGCTTAGGTTGTATCTCCCGTGAGATATCTTACCCGTCTTTGGCTGCGAACCATCTTTTGGGGACCAGACAGAGAGACATGAGGTGTAAACACAAGGATGGAACAGAGTCCCAGAAAGGCACAGTCTTACAGACTCTTCTTTCCTTAAGGAAAGACATGGGGGGGACAGTCGGCTAGGCTGTTGTGTGACTACATCTCCCCCTTTTTTGTTTTTGAAGCATGAGAAACACAGAACGTGCAGTTGTTTCATTTACAGCCCGTTGGAGGGCTATTTGTCCACATCTGAGGACTATGTAAAACAAACAGAACAATAAACAGAATAGCAATATCCCCAGCAAACCCTCTACCCAAAGTCTTTATCCATTTAACAGGGTCTGAAGTGGAAAGTCCTTCTGCAGCTGCGGAAAGTGAGCTTTCCCACACCCTAGGGGCGTGGATGGGTATCTATAGATGTCTCTTTTTCTGTGGGCTGTCGTTCACGGTATGGTTTAACACCGACCAGGAATTCACAAAGGTTTTTTTTTCCGGACCTGGAGAAATACAAGCAAAGCCTCTTCCCCGTGTTATCTCGCGGGGAGAAGTAGGATCAGCTTTCCCACGTAATATTTTAAACAAAGGTTGTAATTCACCGGTTGTCAACTGCAACTGAGGTCTAATCCAGTTAATGTCTCCCAGTAGCTTTTGGAAATCATTTAACGTTTTTAAACAATCTCGCCGGATTTGTATTTTTTGAGGCACAATGGCCTGAGGCATTAAACAATATCCCAGATAAGAGTAAGGAGGCACTTGCTGAATTTTTTTTGGGGGGGGGCTATAACTAGCCCATAATTGTGGAGCTTTTTTGTAAATGAGCAAAAGCAGCAAGCAACTTTGGTTCACAAGAGTGGGCAAGAAGTATGTCATCCGTGTAGTGGATGATGTAAATATCTGAAAATGTCCTTTGGGTAGGTTCTATTGCAGCTGATACAAATTTTTGACACAATGTAGGGCTACTAGCCATTCTCTGAGGTAGCACTAGCCAATGATATCTCTTAAAAGGTTTTTGTAAATTAACAGAAGGAACACTGAAAGCAAATCTAGGGCAGTCATCAGGATTTAAAGGTATAGTATAAAAACAATCTTTTCAGTCCAAAACAATTTTATATGTGTTTTTTGGTGTGGCTGCAGGACAGGGCAAGCCTGTCTGTAAGGCTCCCATTAATTTCATGGTTTTATTAACTTTTTGTAAATCTTGTCATAATCTCTATCTACCAGATTTTTTCTTAATAACAAAAATGGGAGAATTCCAGGGAGAATTGGAGGAAGCAATGTGTCCCTTTTTAACTTGCTCCTGTACTAGCAGCTTGGCGGCTTGAATCTTTTTCTGTTGATAGGGGCCTCGGGCAGTGGATCTAGCCCTGCAACTACACTTGGAGGAGAGCTTCATTGTAACCTAGGCTTCTATTCTGATTGAGCTTCTAATAAAGGCCCAGTCTGTCGAGCCTGAACTAACTGCATTTGAACAGAGAGGGAAGTGAGTGCAGCTTGTAATCTTTGCACCTCTGCTTCCAAGGGGGATCCAGTTTGGGTTGGTCATTTTTAGAGTATCTGATTCCTTTATGTCTAGGATCGATCACATCCCTAACCAAATTCCATAAGGAAAAAGTGTCTACTGGTACTTCAGAGGGTCCATGAGCATCATAATATCCCTGCAAATGCTCTCTTACCTTTTCCCAAGTTTCTAAGTTTAAAGTCCCTTCTTCTGGGAACCAGGGACATATTTGTACTACAAACTCTAAGAATCGAAGCAACGTGCTTCACTGGTTTTAATTCCTCTAGTTTTTAGCATGCTCCTTAATATGTGGGTAAACAGCCTTTTACTGTTCCCCTGTCCCATTTTATTTTACTCCCGACTATGGTATCTCACCGCTTTCGCCAACCTTATTTGACGCGTCTCATTTGCAAGCGGTGTCCTTCACTGATTCCCCAGTATTCGGGTCCCTGTTCGGGCGCCACTTGTCGGAGCCTGCCGACGAGACGAACGGTCCCTGAAGTGGGGAGTGAGGATTGAGAAAAAAATAGACAAGAGACAAAGATGGGATCGGGAGGGCGAGCAGTTCTAATTAGACTGCAGCGCCTACTTTATTTTTCAGCTTTCTTTTATACACACAGAAACAAGAAGGTTACATAAAGCGGCTGAGGCAGCAAGTACAGATTAGTTATGTTTTCTCAAAGTTTGGCCCTGACTGTTCTTAGACCTTTAGATATTTTCCCATTCCCAGGGTAGCAGGTGTCTGTTTGTTCTTTATGCTTATCGGAGTTCCCCTTAGCGATCCTCCCAAACTCTGCTTGAAGTTACATTTTCTTAACCCTTAATGCTCCGGCTCCCTACACCTCCTTCCTGGATAATTGCCACCCTGCAGACATGTTTCTACCTTGGTTCTGACTCACACTCATTACGTTGCAGTGTGAACTCTGCCTCGGTCATCTGCTGCCTGGATCACTGAAAACAATCCAGATCTCTTCCCATCCGGACAACTGCTACCACCTCTCCGAAATTAGCTATTAGGAGTGTAAGGCTTTCTTGTCCCACCCATCCATCCAAACACAACATGGGTGAAAGGAGAAGTCCAGCACGCCCAGTCACTCACTCATGCATTCTAAACTGCCCTCGGGGGGCTTCCTGATGTAGAAAAGCTGACGGACAAGTTCACGAGCACTTAGTGATGCAACGAGATAAATGCCAAGTTGGGAGACAGCTTCACTGACTTCTGCTGTCCGACGTTGGCAGTAAGGAGGATGGCAAAATTTGAGGTTCTTCACTTCTTGACGCAGCAGTTATGGATCGGACAATAAACAAGAGAAATAAGTAAAACGTCACAGGACGTCGGATAGCGATGAGTGCCAAGGAGAGAATACATTGTAGAAGGGGGACATGAATGCATTCTATGAAAGTACGTTCTCAAAGGAACAGTCAGGAAGGTATCTGTCACGATATTAATCGGGAAATACAGTTCGAACGCACAGAACCTGCCTGCAGAAATGCGGCTCATCTTGGCGGGAGCAAACAGGCTGGGATGTGGCTCAGATAGCATTCTGTAAAGTGGGCTTCCATTTCCTCATCTGTGAAATGGGGGGTGGGGAGGGAGGGAGGGAGGGAGCGAGCTCCCACTTAATAAACAGTTCAGCTATTCTAAGAAGCAGGTACTGAGAGACGATTGGGTGTGCAAGAGCACGTTCTAGGGAAAACACTGGGGAGAGAAAGATGGAGTGCGAGCCAGAGGAGGATGGGGAGCTGGCATATCCACGGAGCGGGCCTGACCCTGTGCGGCAGAGAAGTGTGGCAGGGACAGTCTAACGCCACGGTGCGCTTCACTCCCGGCCAAGCGGGCAGAGAACCCCCAAGCCACAGTGGCCTGGCTGGCTGTGGGGAGAAGGCAGGCCGCCCAGAGCTGTTGGTGGGTCTCAGAGCACAGCTCAGCACAGCACAGCTCAGCACAGCACAGCTCAGTTCAGCACAGCTCAGCTCAGCAGAGCACAGCACAGCACAGCTCATCTCAGCACAGCACAGCACAGCTCAGCTCAGCTCAGCTCAGCTCAGCACAGCACAGCACAGCACAGCACAGCACAGCACACCTCAGCACAGCACAGCTCAGGATAGCACAGCACAGCACAGCACAGCACAGCACAGCTCAGGACAGCACAGCGCACCACAGCACAGCTCGTCTCAGCACAGCACAGCTCAGCACCACAGCAAAACTGACCACAGCACAGCACAGCACAGCACAGCTCAGGACAGCACAGCGCACCACAGCACAGCTCGTCTCAGCACAGCACAGCTCAGCACCACAGCAAAACTGACCACAGCACAGGACAGCACAGCACAGCACAGGACAGGACAGGACAGCACAGCACAGCACAGCACAGCACAGCACAGCACAGCACAGCTCAGCTCAGCAGAGCACAGCACAGCACAGCTCAGCTCAGCAGAGCACAGCACAGCACAGCTCATCTCAGCACAGCACAGCACAGCACAGCTAAGGACAGCACAGCACAGCTCAGTTCAGCACAGCTCAGCTCAGCAGACCACAGCACAGCACAGCTCATCTCAGCACAGCACAGCACAGCACAGCTCAGCTCAGCTCAGCTCAGCTCAGCTCAGCACAGCACAGCACAGCTCAGGACAGCACAGCACAGCACAGCACAGCACAGCACAGCACAGGACAGCACAGCACAGCACAGGACAGCACAGCACAGCACAGCACAGCACAGCTAAGGACAGCACAGCACAGCTCAGTTCAGCACAGCTCAGCTCAGCAGAGCACAGCACAGCACAGCTCATCTCAGCACAGCACAGCACAGCACAGCACAGCACAGCTCAGCTCAGCTCAGCTCAGCTCAGCTCAGCTCAGCACAGCACAGCACAGCTCAGGACAGCACAGCACAGCACAGCACAGCACAGCACAGCACAGGACAGCACAGCACAGCACAGCACAGCACAGCACAGCTCAGGACAGCACAGTGCACCACAGCACAGCTCGTCTCAGCACAGCACAGCTCAGCACCACAGCAAAACCGACCACAGCACAGGACAGCACAGCACAGCACAGCACAGCACAGCACAGCACAGCACAGGACAGCACAGCACAGCACAGCACAGCACAGCACAGCACAGGACAGCACAGCACAGCACAGCACAGCACAGCTAAGGACAGCACAGCACAGCTCAGTTCAGCACAGCTCAGCTCAGCAGAGCACAGCACAGCACAGCTCATCTCAGCACAGCACAGCACAGCTCAGCTCAGCTCAGCTCAGCTCAGCTCAGCACAGCACAGCACAGCTCAGGACAGCACAGCACAGCACAGCACAGCACAGCACAGTACAGCACAGCACAGGACAGCACAGCACAGCACAGCACAGCTCAGGACAGCACAGCGCACCACAGCACAGCTCGTCTCAGCACAGCACAGCTCAGCACCACAGCAAAACCGACCACAGCACAGGACAGCACAGCACAGCACAGCACAGCACAGCACAGCACAGGACAGCACAGCACAGCACAGCACAGCACAGCACGGCACGGCACGGCACGGCACGGCACGGCACGGCACGGCACGGCACAGCACAGGACAGCACAGCACAGCACAGGACAGCACAGCACAGCACAGCACAGCTAAGGACAGCACAGCACAGCACAGCACAGGACAGCACAGCACAGCACAGCACAGCACAGCACAGCACAGCACAGCACAGGACAGCACAGCACAGCACAGCACAGCACAGCTAAGGACAGCACAGCACAGCTCAGTTCAGCACAGCTCAGCTCAGCAGAGCACAGCACAGCACAGCTCATCTCAGCACAGCACAGCACAGCACAGCACAGCACAGCTCAGCTCAGCTCAGCTCAGCTCAGCTCAGCACAGCACAGCACAGCTCAGGACAGCACAGCACAGCACAGCACAGCACAGCACAGCACAGCACAGGACAGCACAGCACAGCACAGCACAGCACAGCACAGCTCAGGACAGCACAGCGCACCACAGCACAGCTCGTCTCAGCACAGCACAGCTCAGCACCACAGCAAAACCGACCACAGCACAGGACAGCACAGCACAGCACAGCACAGCACAGCACAGCACAGCACAGGACAGCACAGCACAGCACAGCACAGCACAGCACAGGACAGCACAGCACAGCACAGCACAGCACAGCTAAGGACAGCACAGCACAGCTCAGTTCAGCACAGCTCAGCTCAGCAGAGCACAGCACAGCACAGCTCATCTCAGCACAGCACAGCACAGCTCAGCTCAGCTCAGCTCAGCTCAGCTCAGCACAGCACAGCACAGCTCAGGACAGCACAGCACAGCACAGCACAGCACAGTACAGCACAGCACAGGACAGCACAGCACAGCACAGCACAGCTCAGGACAGCACAGCGCACCACAGCACAGCTCGTCTCAGCACAGCACAGCTCAGCACCACAGCAAAACCGACCACAGCACAGGACAGCACAGCACAGCACAGCACAGCACAGCACAGCACAGCACAGGACAGCACAGCACAGCACAGCACAGCACAGGACAGCACAGCACAGCACAGCACAGCACAGCACAGCACAGGACAGCACAGCACAGCACAGGACAGCACAGCACAGCACAGCACAGCTAAGGACAGCACAGCACAGCACAGCACAGGACAGCACAGCACAGCACAGCACAGCACAGCACAGCACAGCACAGCACAGGACAGCACAGCACAGCACAGCACAGCACAGCTAAGGACAGCACAGCACAGCTCAGTTCAGCACAGCTCAGCTCAGCAGAGCACAGCACAGCACAGCTCATCTCAGCACAGCACAGCACAGCACAGCACAGCACAGCACAGCTCAGCTCAGCTCAGCTCAGCTCAGCTCAGCTCAGCACAGCACAGCACAGCTCAGGACAGCACAGCACAGCACAGCACAGCACAGCACAGCACAGGACAGCACAGCACAGCACAGCACAGCACAGCACAGCTCAGGACAGCACAGCGCACCACAGCACAGCTCGTCTCAGCACAGCACAGCTCAGCACCACAGCAAAACCGACCACAGCACAGGACAGCACAGCACAGCACAGCACAGCACAGCACAGCACAGCACAGGACAGCACAGCACAGCACAGCACAGCACAGCACAGCACAGCACAGCACAGCACAGCACAGGACAGCACAGCACAGCACAGCTAAGGACAGCACAGCACAGCTCAGTTCAGCACAGCTCAGCTCAGCAGAGCACAGCACAGCACAGCTCATCTCAGCACAGCACAGCACAGCTCAGCTCAGCTCAGCTCAGCTCAGCTCAGCACAGCACAGCACAGCTCAGGACAGCACAGCACAGCACAGCACAGCACAGTACAGCACAGCACAGGACAGCACAGCACAGCACAGCACAGCTCAGGACAGCACAGCGCACCACAGCACAGCTCGTCTCAGCACAGCACAGCTCAGCACCACAGCAAAACCGACCACAGCACAGGACAGCACAGCACAGCACAGCACAGCACAGCACAGGACAGCACAGCACAGCACAGCACAGCACAGCACAGCACAGGACAGCACAGCACAGCACAGCACAGCACAGGACAGCACAGCACAGCACAGGACAGCACAGCACAGCACAGCACAGCTAAGGACAGCACAGCACAGCACAGCACAGGACAGCACAGCACAGCACAGCACAGCACAGCACAGCACAGCACAGGACAGCACAGCACAGCACAGCACAGCACAGCTAAGGACAGCACAGCACAGCACAGCACAGCACAGCACAGGACAGGACAGCACAGCACAGCACAGCACAGGACAGCACAGGACAGCACAGCACAGCACAGCACAGGACAGCACAGCACAGCACAGCACAGCACAGGACAGCACAGGACAGCACAGCACAGCACAGGACAGCACAGCACAGCACAGCACAGCACAGCACAGCACAGGACAGCACAGCACAGCACAGGACAGCACAGCACAGCACAGCACAGCTAAGGACAGCACAGCACAGCACAGCACAGGACAGCACAGCACAGCACAGCACAGCACAGCACAGCACAGCACAGCACAGGACAGCACAGCACAGCACAGCACAGCACAGCTAAGGACAGCACAGCACAGCTCAGTTCAGCACAGCTCAGCTCAGCAGAGCACAGCACAGCACAGCTCATCTCAGCACAGCACAGCACAGCACAGCACAGCACAGCACAGCACAGCTCAGCTCAGCTCAGCTCAGCTCAGCTCAGCTCAGCTCAGCACAGCACAGCACAGCTCAGGACAGCACAGCACAGCACAGCACAGCACAGCACAGCACAGCACAGCACAGGACAGCACAGCACAGCACAGCACAGCACAGCACAGCACAGCTCAGGACAGCACAGCGCACCACAGCACAGCTCGTCTCAGCACAGCACAGCTCAGCACCACAGCAAAACCGACCACAGCACAGGACAGCACAGCACAGCACAGCACAGCACAGCACAGCACAGCACAGGACAGCACAGCACAGCACAGCACAGCACAGCACAGCACAGCACAGCACAGGACAGCACAGCACAGCACAGCTAAGGACAGCACAGCACAGCTCAGTTCAGCACAGCTCAGCTCAGCAGAGCACAGCACAGCACAGCTCATCTCAGCACAGCACAGCACAGCTCAGCTCAGCTCAGCTCAGCTCAGCACAGCACAGCACAGCTCAGGACAGCACAGCACAGCACAGCACAGCACAGTACAGCACAGCACAGGACAGCACACCACAGCACAGCACAGCTCAGGACAGCACAGCGCACCACAGCACAGCTCGTCTCAGCACAGCACAGCTCAGCACCACAGCAAAACCGACCACAGCACAGGACAGCACAGCACAGCACAGCACAGCACAGCACAGCACAGGACAGCACAGCACAGCACAGCACAGCACAGCACAGCACAGGACAGCACAGCACAGCACAGCACAGCACAGGACAGCACAGCACAGCACAGGACAGCACAGCACAGCACAGCACAGCTAAGGACAGCACAGCACAGCACAGCACAGGACAGCACAGCACAGCACAGCACAGCACAGCACAGCACAGCACAGCACAGGACAGCACAGCACAGCACAGCACAGCACAGCTAAGGACAGCACAGCACAGCACAGCACAGCACAGCACAGCACAGGACAGCACAGCACAGCACAGCACAGGACAGCACAGGACAGCACAGCACAGCACAGCACAGCACAGCACAGGACAGCACAGCACAGCACAGCACAGCACAGCACAGCTCAGCTCAGGACAGCACAGGACAGCACAGCACAGCACAGCACAGCACAGCACAGCACAGCACAGCACAGCTCAGGACAGCTCAGCTCAGCTCAGCACAGCACAGCACAGGACAGCACAGCACAGCACAGGGGAGGGTCAGTTATGGAGTCGTGCACGTTGGAGACGTGACAGGCACATTTTCTTGGGCACCGCGTTCCACCCCTTCTGCCATGTATCAGTTGGCTCGGGCCGCCATCACAAATACCATAGGCCGAGTGGTTTAAACGACAGAAATGTATCGCCTGACAGTTCTGCAAGCTGAAAGTTCGAGTGCTAGGTTTTGGCACGGTTGGTTTCTGCCCAGGGCTCCGTCCTTGGCTTACAGATGCCCGTCTTCTCCCCGTGTCCTCACGTGGCCTTTCCTCTGTGTGTCCAGTTAGGTTTTTAAAAGGACCCCGGGATTCCCCACTCACTCGGAGTCAGGGTTTGCCCGGTGCGAGAGCTTCTCCCCTGTCCTCCCCTCCGCCCCGCCCCCACTCCTTCATACAGAGCTGCCATCTGTGGGGTTCCTTCACGTCTGTCCGCCCTCCTTCCTCTCTTTCACGGTGAGGAGGCGGCACGCGAAATGGCCAGTGGGTACCCAGTGGGTACCTAGGGTGAGACCGGTAGGAAGAAGCGGGCGGGCAGAGGGAAGACAGGTCCTTCCTTCCTTCCTTCCTTCCTTCCTTCCTTCCTTCCTTCCGTCCGTCGCGGGAATCTGAACGCTAAAAACCCACACCCGGAGCAGAGTGTTGCTGCAGGGTGTGCTTGTTGGGCCCGTAACCCTGGTGGTGGGGTGCCGGGGTGGGGGGCTGGGTGGGCGGGGAAATGACTGCAACCGTCACAGCCGGACCTCCCCGGGACCCTCATCGTTCCCGGCCGGTGTCTGGCCTACGAACTCTAATAAGACTCCGAGGTCGGCTGTTTAGCGACCCCCCCCCCCTGGACTCGCCCCCACCCCCACCCCACCCCCCCGCACGCCCGCCGCCGCCGCCCGTGATTCTCCACGGGTTGAGCGCGTTGGCCCGGGTCAGGAAGAGGAGAGGGAGACGGTGTCGTTGGCCCAGGGCGACGGTGGGGCGAGTTTTCGCCAACAATTTTTTCCTCCCTAGCGGTTGGAAAGCGGCCGCCTAAGGGTGGGGGAGGTTTGAACAAAGGCGGCGGGGAGAAAGAAGCCCCAGGCCAGGTCGGAGGCGCTGACTGGACCGGAGAGCTTTCTGCATTTGAATGAAGCCATTGAACGAGGACCTTTGGAATGTGTCGACCTGGCCTCCCCCTCCCTTCTCGGCCCCAACCCCCATCTCCTCCCTCCCTCCCTCCCTCCCTCCCCCCCCCCCCCCCACAGAGTTTCCTTCCCGTCCACGGACTGACCTGCGACCTTCCATCCTGCCAGACCTTGCACGGAATAAATAATACCTCCTCTTTTAGAGTTCTCTCGCTCTATCCAGAAAATAAACAAACCGAGGAACAGACGACCCCCCCGCCCCACCCCCCACCCCCCACACACCTGTCACCCCATGTCATGCCTCTCAGGGCAGTGCCACTCCCTTTGGGCACAGCCAGACTTCCTGGACTCAGCCAGGGCCTCTCAGGGCACTGCCACTCCCTCTGGGCACAGCCAGACTTCCTGGACTCAGCCAGGGTTCTCAGGGCACTGCCACTCTCTCTGGGCCTCTCAGGGTACCCTGCTTGAACAACAGCGACTCAGCAGTCAAGGTGCTTACATACTCTCAATGGCGGCCGGTCAAGACACAAAAGCAAACATCCGCCAGTTCCACTACATGGTGGTGTGTTCCCAGGCAAACAGTAAAGCGGTGCATTGAATTAGGGGTAGAAGGCCATTCCCCATAGTCCACGGTCCTTCGCCAGAGCTGCGTGTTAGCCTCACAATGTGTGCCCTAGCCTTGAATTCATGCGAGTTGAGTAATGAAGCTTCGAGGCCTCCCCACAACTCCCAGCCATGCAGAGTTTCCCCAGAAGCTGAGGTGAAAAGAGGGAGTCCTCCTGGGTGGGGCGGGGTGGCCATGGGCAAGAAGAAGGGCTTCCTGGCTCAGAGCTCACAGTTCCGCCTCGGCGCCAACCCAGGTCGCAGGGTCCCAATCACATACATTAATTCTGCAGAAAGACAGACATAAGGCTGTGTTCAGGTGTAACTGTGCCCATGAGGTCCAGGCCCAGAGATAGAGAGAGAGAGAGAGAGAGAGAGAGAGAGAGAGAGAGAGAGAGAGAGAGAGAGAGAGGTAAAGGGTTCCTGGGTTCATGGCCAGAGAGACATGCTAGGAAGTCCCTAACCACATGGTCCCCCCAGCAGCCCCTTTGCCTCCAAAAACATAGGTGGGAGGGGACAGACCCCTGAGACCCAGGGTGATAAGGCCAGGCAAGGTCCCCCGGCCTGGAATGTGGGATTGGGGGAGACTTTCCAAGGCCATTGTGATGCTTCCCCAGTGCGGTGGGAGGTGTCCCTGCGGTAGCAGCTCTGTGCTTCTCCTCCAGACCTGGGGGGTGGGGGGGGCGGCGTGGAGGTATCTGCACGCACTCCACTAGAAAGAGAAGGCCTGGTCTATGTGCCCCGGCAGCCAGGGCATCCCGGGTACTGAGTGTAAAGGGTGTGGGGCTGAGAGGCCCGTGGAGGGACGTCGGGGCTCAGAGGGGAGGGCGTCGGCAAGGGGAGCCCTCTGCCTCGCTCTCACGCACCATCACAGACAGCACAGGCCCCAGGGCTCACACAAGGGACACTTATTTCTCACAGATCGGGGTGCCAGCATGGTGGGTTCCTGGGGAGGGTCCTCTTCCTGGCTGGCACATGGCCACCTTCTCCCCGGGTTCTGCTACAGTAGGGAGACAGTTCTGGTTTCTTCCTTGTCTGAGGGCACCGATCCCATCCTGAGGATCTCCCCCCCCCCCTTCGAAGTATTGATTTGGGGGACACAAACAGACGCTCTATGACAGTCATTCGCAGCCTGAGGGATTCAGGCAGGTGGGAGGGGTGAGGTGGGAAGGTGGGGCTGGTGGGGAGTGTGTGTGGTCTATGAGTGAGGGGATGTTCGGGGTCGGTGGGCAGAGCGTGGGGCCCCGGATGTCAAAGCCGCCTGGGCAGATGTCAGGTGGCGGTAGCGGGGGCGAGTGGGGGAGACCATCGCAGAGTGGAAGGTCATAAAGTTAAAGGTTGGGAGTGGGGCCGATGGTCCACGTGGAGGCAAAGTCCTCCACCTCCTCAAGCGGGAATCCGGGAGAGATTCTGCCTAGGAGAGGATGGGTGGTGTGTGGAGGTGACAAGGGTGAGGGAGGGGCAGAATTTACTTCCCAGCCCCCTGGGACTTCGTAAGGTCACAGGGGATAAGCAAGTGTGAGCAGCCCTGGTGGAGACGGTGTGGGGGAGAATGGGGCTGCTGGGAAGTCTCAGTCAAGGTGGGCACGTCCGATAATACAGCGGGAGGGGCAGCAGCGGGGACTGGCCAGAATGGATTGGGTAAACAGGGCTGTCTAAGTGACCCCGTGTGGTGACCGGCCTTCCACAGCTCGTTGGGACACCCGCCTGCCTGGGAAGAGAGAGGGGGCAGGATGACCTTTCCCACCGGTTGGTTGCTGTCTTTCCCTTCGCAGCACCCCTTGCGTCTGCGTTCCTGAGAGCTTGGACAGCATTTTGCTGGCTGGGGCGGGGGGGGGGGGGGGGGATGAGTGTGGGGTCAGGGTGCAGCCCCAGATGGCCAGAACTGGAAACTCTGATGTTGTGATTGTGCTTCCCCACCGCAGGCAGACAGAACACATCTGGCTCCCTGTGTGTGCAGAAATCCGTAGACGTATGTGAAATTTGGGAGCTCGCCAAAGGCGCGACCGTTCTCCTGAAGGATGGTAAAATGTGGCCTCCGGGCATCTGGACAACGGCAGTCCTGGTCCCACGTGTCCATCCCGTTGGACAGCTGACTCACGTGAGAAGGAGAGACGAAAGGGTGACGATGCCGTTCTCTTTAAAGATCTGAGCCACCTGTGCGGGTATGCCCGAGTGTGCTTTCTGTCCCCGCCTCAGCATGGAGGCTTGTCACCCAAGCATGCCCTGCGCAAGGAGTGGGAGGTGGCCCCCGGAGCACGCGTGCTCCTTCTGACCGGGTCTTTGCACCGTGTCTGGTGACCGGAGGCCACATGCCTTTGTCCTCTGTGGTGCCGCAGACTAGCACCCGTGAAACCAGGGAGAGCCAGCAGATGTGTGCGTGACAGACCCCGTGGGCTCCCTGACAGCAGCCCCGAGCCGAGCCTCACCTCACCTCTTTCCTGTTCCGCAGCCTCCTACTCTTCCCTTTGGTGTTTGACTGTGATCCCCGGGACCGGGAGGCTTTGCTCCAGGCTGCAGATCTTCACATCCCACCTCTCATTCTTGAGAGGTGTTTGGCGTTCCTAGGTGTCCACCTAAGAAACATCCAAACCTCCAGACTCCTTGGAGAATGTTAATGAGTGTATCTGAGTCACACTGACAGACAACCATTGCCAGGAAGCGGTCTCAAGGGCTGGAGAAAATACTCCAGAAAAGGGCAGTTTTGCAGCTTATTTTATATAATTGGGATACACGGAGGAGGCAGAAGGCCTGGTACACGAAAGCCGTTGGTGGCAGAGTCAGGGGGCAGGAGAAAGCAAGTGGGGACACCTCTGGGACTGGATTAAGAAGTAAAACGGAGGGACGCTTACTTCTTTTGCACGGGTGGGTAACGGGGTAGATAATAATTCACGTTTACAGCACGTAAGGATGGTATCCAGGGAACAAGACGAAGATGAGGGGGTTCTGTTGTCTTGGGCACCGGTGCAGTGGGCTGTGCCCTGAGGTGTCTGGAAAACAGGATCGCTCAGACATTCCGAGGGTATGTTATCTTAGATGCCAAAAGATAACAGACGGGCTCACTGAAGGCAAAGGGTGACCTTTGTCTGTCAAGGAAGCTACAGGCCTAGGATGTGACTGCCCACCGTGACTTGCTTTCATTCGGGAATTTTTATGTTCAGACCCTCCTGTGCGGTTACGTTCGGTCTCTAAGTTTGTGGGGCCTGCCACGCCGGCCTCTCCTGAGCTTGACAGGTTTAGTAAGTGGCCCCCTTCTTTGTCCGCATTTCCCCCTTTGGGCCGTAAGTCGATCCGAAGGATGCACCGATGATGTGGTCTCCCGGGACTAGGAAGGCTCACTCCTAGGAATTCTTAGTGTTTCCCTTTGTCTTGCTGTAATGGTGGACCATTGCGGATGGGGCCGGACCGTAACCTTGGATGGCAGTCCAGGCCAATTTTTGTTGTTGTTGTTGTTGTTGTTTTCCCCAAAGGAAAGGTGAGTAAGCGGAAGGCAGGTAGGTCTCATGAGCCTTCACTGAGTAAAAAACACACTGAATCGTTTCTAACCTATAAGCTATCGTGATTCAAACGTTGCCGTCTGTCTCGGTTTTCTGTATTTTGCAGCCAGTGTAACGTTTACTTATAGTTTGAGGGCACACCGTGTATGTATCGCTGTAGTTCTCACAATCTGACCGTGAGATGGGTTCCCGTGCACCGGTGGTGTTGTTCTTGTGATCTGAATATCCCATCTACTTCCCATGGGAAGCATCTAATTCCTGCTAGTTGTGCAATCGGGAACTGAGTTTAATTTTTATTTGGGGCCGAGGCTGTTAAGAACACAATGGTATGAATCACAATCACCATCTAAAAATGTCTAGAGGCCAGGAGGACGGTAAGAGTTTCATGAGTCAATTTCCTGTGTCTCACTCGGCAGCCCCGTTACAGAGGGCCATTATTTTAATAGCCGCTTAAGCTTCTCTGAATTAATATAGTCAGTAGTCTTTGTCGAGGTGAGGGGTAAGCGTCATTGTGTTCTAGCATTTATACGTAAAATTCCTTTATCGGTATTTCTTTTCTACTAACCTTCTACGACTTCACTTGTCTTTCTCAGTTTGTGTCCTTTTTCGCATTCAGAAATGATCAACAGTATCAGAACAAACGACTCCCTTTTAACTTCTCTCAAAACCACATACACACGCCTTTTCTTCCTTCTATGCTGGCATGCCTTCTAAGTTTCCAAAGAGAAAGCGTAAATAGTATTATCGAAAATACAGAGCCGGCCCGGTGGCTCAGGCCGTTGGAACTCCGTGCTCCTGATGCCGAAGGCTGCCGGTTCGATTCCCGCATGGGCCGGTGGGCTCTCGACCACGAGGTGGCCGGTTGGATTCCCGCAAGGGATGCTGGGCTGCGCCCCCTGCAACTGACAGCGGCAACCGGACCTGGAGGTGAGCTGCGCCTTCCACGACTACGATCGGAAGGACAACAACTTGACTGGGAAAAAGCCCCGGCAATTCACCCTGTTCCCCAATAAAGTCCTGTCCCCCTTCCCCAATGTAAAAAAATAAAAATAAATAAATAAATAAATAAATAAATAAATAAATAAATAAATAAAATTTAAAAAAAAAGAAGAGAAGAAAAGAAAAACAAATATTTTACCGGAAAAGAAAGAAAATACCAAAGTTATTCTGTGCACCTTCAATGATTAACAGTTGGGGTATATGAGTACAGGGTTTGAGAAAAGCCTAAAGAACAAGTATAACTATCATTGTGACTGATAATATTAGCGGGCAGGTAAAGACAATCAAACGAATGGTTATTTTAAGTCCCACGTCAATTCGTAGGTCTACAGGCCTTCTTGAGGTCTCGGGATAGCTGTCTACCCCTGACGTCAGCAGCTTTTCGTCCTCCGGGAGCCTTTGAGGTTGGCCGTCGGTGGAGGCGAGTGTCAGACAGGAGCAGATGTCCAGCCACAGGTGGGCAACTCTTTTTCATGAGCGATGTGAATCCTTGCGTTAACGCCTTTAAGTTCACTGCACCTGGATCGATTAGTGATAACGAATAAGTCCCTGTCAACGAGGTTGGAGGGTCTTTAGCTGATGTCATATCCAGTGGTGGACGACGTCTCCCGGCTGTGAGTCGTGGTCTTGGAAGTCTTCGTGTCCCGGGAGCACGCTGAAGCGAATCGGTTGCAGACTTATCGGTTTATTTAAGCTGCTTGATAAGTCCTTGATAATAACGCAAAATGTCTCCTTTCGGTAAGATTGTTTCACACGTCCGGTCACACGGGGTGAACGCTGACTACTGAGGAGAAAGTCTACGTTTACCAAAAGGAGTAGCTCTCAGGTTGAGAAACACCGTAAGGAGAGTTTTCAGCCAAGGGAGACGAAAAGCTTCTCAAAATTTACCCAGTGGAGTTTTAACTGTACCGTTTGTACGTTCTACAAATCCAGAGGACCGGGGTGATAAGCCACGACGAAAATGCTGCAGGGTAGGCCGGATGTTCCCGATCGAGTGCATCCTTTGCCTCAGAGACTATGTAACTCACAGGGAATGCCCCTAGTTCGGGATCATTTCTTTCCAGTCGTGACTTACCCACCATCGAGGCTGTTGCTCTCCTGCAAGGGGATGTCTCCACCTAGTGAGACAACCGTACAGATCGTGACTCACACACATCTGTACCGTGGAGAGGGTGGCCTTCGGATAAACTCCTTTATCCGAATTTCCTGTGTTTTCATGCACGACTAGGAAGAGAGTTTATAGCGAAGGTGTCCCAGGGTGGGAGCTTTAGATAATACTTCCTCTAGAGTGTCTTCGGCTCGGCTCGTTTCCCTTCAGGGTTCCGTTGAATGGGATCGGGCCGATCTCATTTTAAGGAGACAAACAGAGGCTGGGCCATGAATGAAAAATTCGGAACCCCGTCGTGATAGTATCCAGTCAGACCCGGGGAATCCTCTCGGCTGTTTTTTGTCTGTTTGCTTTTAGAAGAGGAAAGATTATTATTTAGGGTTAATTCGTAGCCCATCTTTAGATATTAGATGGCAAGGTATTTTCCTTTGGGTAAACAAAATCGAAGCTTGTCCTTTGACACCCTGTGTCCCTTAATGGCTAGCTATTGCGATCGGTAAATCGCGTCCTCTTATGGTAGGGGGTCCAATGTGTCCTAGAGCGTAAGAGTAAGTTATCCGTATATTGGCTGAGAGTATCATTTCTGGGACATTTTGCATTCGTTCAAATCGGCGTTTAGCATCTGAGAGAAGCAGGTGGGACTCTCTGTCTACCCCGGGGCACGACTGTCCACGTAAACTCTGATCTTCCCAGGTAGAAAGGCAAAGAGGTATTTCCTGTCCTGTGTTTTACAGGAATGCTGAAAAAAGGCACCGCGTCTATCTATCACCGGAAAATATCTCGGCAGTACACGCGGGAATATCTGATAATGGGGTATGTGGGTTTGGAACTACAGGATCTCTTTGTTTATAGCTCCGATATCCTGTGCAAATCTCCATCCTTTCCCATTGGGTTTCTTTACCGGAAGGTTAGGAGAATTACAGGGGCTCATGCGTGGCATGAACCAGCCCGCGCCCCCCCCCCCCCCATTATGTAATCTTGTGTGATGGGCTAATTCCAGCTAGCCCGTTAGGCCTTAAAGGATAGTGTCAAATATTACGCAGAGGCAAACTATAATCCATAGTTATTTTAATAGGAGTGACTGACTTATTCTTGCCAGCATCTCTACCGGAAAAGGCCCAGAGTTGCATTGGAGTGTCCCGTCATAAACGTCCAGTCGGTGTTGTCAAGGTCAGTTTCCTCTCACGCGGTTTCTTTCAAAATCGTTCCTTTCCCGATTGGTTCAGTATAGTATTCATTTATTTCTAAATACGTTTTAGCCGGGATCTCCAGCCTCTGCGACTTAGGAGCTGTGCTGTAAACCTCGGAGAATGATTACGTGCAACTGGCCCTTTCGTCCCGTCCCTAGACCACCAAGCTAAGTCAAGTTGGAAGGTTGAAAAGGACAGACATGATCTGCTCTCACTCCCATCTGGGATTAGGAGAGAAAGCAAAAACCGAGGTGGCAAAATGAACAAAACACACGTTCATCGATACAGACCACAGAATGGTGGTGACAGAGGGTACTGGGATGGGGAGAGAGCCGAATACGTAAAGGGGTCGACTTTAGGTCGAGGGATGGAAACTAGCCATCGGGTGCAGAGCACGTGATAGACTATACACATGCCGTGAGGGTGAAAGTCGGGAAATTAATGAGTCAGACTTAGTTCGGTCACCTCATAGCTTGCTATTCATCTATCTTCTCTTTGTGTTTCCCCTTTACTGCTCGATTTCATGATTCTGCTCGTTTCCCTTCCTTGAGACTATACATACCTTGTGGATCTGATTGATCAGAAGAGCACTAATCTGGAAAAAAAAAGAAAAAGAAAAAGAAAAAAACCCGCTGAATTCTCAGGCGCCCAGAGACCGGGATCCATGGCTGCAACACCCTTGCAGCTTTTCCTGATGACGTATGACACACTCCAGCCGTGGCCGCCGAGTTCGAGATAACCTTATGAAGCAGACCGGACCGCAGGAGGTGATTTGTCAACCGTCAGCCCTGAAACTTGCGATGACCAGCTGTCATCTTTCTCGGTTCTTTCCCCCCGCCTGCCTGCCTGCCTGCCTGCCTGCCTGCCTGCCTGCCTGCCTGCCTGCCTGCGAAGCCTCTCGATTATTCTCAGTTCAGGGAAGATGCCTTTTTTTCCCCCCACGGACGTCAGTCTGCCATCTTCCCCGGCTGCCGGCACCTAGAATAAAATACACTCTTCTCCTCACTGACCCTCCTCGTCACTCAAGTTTTTGGGGCCCGGGCAACGAGCACCACCATCCCCGAGTCTGGTAACGAACTCTGGAGACCACGGCGGGGACGTGGATCGAACTGGACTGATCTGAGTTGGAGAGTCTCACTCCCTTGCTCCTTGCCTCCGTGTGGGGTAGCGGAGGTAGAGTGCCGGAATGCATCAGTGATCCCTGATGCTTATGGCTGGCCAAGCCCAGGGAGGGGATT
The DNA here is from genome assembly GCF_057876585.1 of Rhinolophus sinicus. Lineage (NCBI taxonomy): Eukaryota > Metazoa > Chordata > Mammalia > Chiroptera > Rhinolophidae > Rhinolophus > Rhinolophus sinicus. The sequence goes on from NW_028290710.1 coordinate 1,947,727, forward strand.
ACAGAGACGTCCCAGTAACTGCCGAGATCTCCTTCGTCCCAGGGACCCTCCCGGCTCTCCCCCTCCCTGGCAGGCTGCCTATGACTGCCTCAGTCGGTGAGGAATAAAAGCAACTGACGGGACTTGGAAACCGTGTGTCGGTGAATCGTGGAATCTGTCAAACCGAGGAAGTGCACTGGAATTCCCTTATCTCTGCCGTCGGAGCCTCTCGCTGTCACTGGGTTTGGGGGCTTACGCGTAAGCCTTCTGTGCTTCGTGCCAATTCGGGTAACTCCGAGGCCAATTTTTGGTGCTGGGTTGTTCAGAGACCGGGTTTTGACCCCCAGATCCCCGTTTCAGGAGGATTTGGTTCTGTGAGTTCTCGTCTGCTTTTGGTTCCGGTTTGTTGGTGACTTCTTTGTTCCGTTTTGTTCACCTCCGGTCTGTCCGTTCCCCTCCCCCCCCCTTTTTTTTCTCCTTCCTCCCCTTCACTTTTCTGTTTATACCTTAAACACCAAACCGATAGGGGGCTCTATGTCTGCACGCTCTCCTCAGAGCCCTCTGGGCCATATATCAGGCAATCGGTCGGTCAGCCTATAATGAAAAATAAAAAAATATCTACACCGATGGTTCATAGAAAAGGGGAATTCACCCATCTCCTAGTCCACTTATAACTAGACACCAACTCTGTGTTTGAAAATAAAACTTTTTAAAGATTTTTCTGTCGGTAACTTTCAGGGTCTTACGGAGAGCAAGAAATACAAACACCGCCGCTACTGCCTGAGGCTGAGTTACCCGGAAAAAAAAAAAAAAAAAAAAAAAAAAAAAAAAAAAAAAGAAAGAAAGAAAGAAAGAAAGAAAGAAAGAAAGAAAGAAAGAAAGAAAGAAAGAAAAAGGGCACTTTTGAAATCTAGTGGCTAATCTCACAAGCCGAACACTCCTTGCGTTTTCCAGCTTCCTTCAAACTGTCATGGGCAAATAAAAAATCTTAAGTCTTCTCTCTATAGTCATTATTAATACTGTTTATGTATATGATCTCTGATATCTATGTTTTTCTATGTTTTATGTACAACATAACGTTCTGGCCTCCGGCTGGTATTAGAAGATTGTAATATTTGGTTGGCTTAAATAAAGAAAAAAGATTAAGCGCTTATATAAATTAAAAATAAAGAACAAAAACTGACCCAAGTACTTTTCCGGATCACATGATCTAAGAAAATAGTTGAAACCGAGGCTAGATCAACTTTTGGTTAAATAGACATGTCTTTTGAAGTCGCTACCACTATCGTTAAATATAATATGTTTTGTTATACCACGGTTTACAAAAATTGACTTAGGTAATAATAGACTCTAAAATCTCCTGGAGTTGTTAAAAATAATGAAGAAACACAAGCAAAATAAAAGGTTGTTAATGAAATTTTTTAGTAATAATGATTAAGCACGCACGCACGCACGCACGCACGCACCCACAAAGCAGGACAATAAAGTGTGTGAAGCTGTCGCAACGATGTTGCTGACCTTTTTTTTTGATGTCAGAGGGATTGTTCATTATGAATTTGTACCAACTTGACAAACCGTTCACCGAGTTTACTATTTGGAAGTGCTGAAAAGCCTGCATGAAAAAGTGACATGACCTGAAACTTGTCACCAACAGTTCGTGACTCTTGCCTCACGACAGAGCACCAGCTCACAGGGCAATGTCTGTGAGGGAGTTTTCGGCCAGTAAACAAATAACTGTATCGGAACTCCCTCCCTACTCACCTGATCTGGTTCCCCAACGACTTCTTTCTTTAGCCAAAGATAAAGGAAATATTGAAAGGAAGACATTTTGATGACATTCAGGACATCAAGAGTAATAACGATGACAGCTCTGATGACTATTCCAGAAAAAGAGTTCCAAAATTGCTTTGAAGAGTGGACTAGGTGCTGGCATTAGTGCATAGCTTCCCAACGGGAGTACTTCAAAGGTGACCATAATGATATTCAGCAATGAGGTATGTAGCACTTTTTCTAGGATGAGTTCGTGAACTTGATCAGCCTACCTTGTGTGTGTGTGTGTGTGTGTGTGTGTGTGTGTGTGAGACAGAGTGCATGCTTAAACGTGCTTTCCTGAATTCTTTTGGTAACTGGAAGCCTTAGAGTTGAACTAAGGTAAGTTACATGATAAAAAGTATTAAATATGCAGATATTTCAAACTAACAAAATACTAAAATATTAATTATAAGATAAGTCTGCGTTCATCTACTTTTATCTCCTTATTATGGGAAAGCTAAAACCTAAATTAAGGTATGTTAATAAATGTGTTTTGTACTTTATTAAAAATACGATGGCAAAACACTTGTAAATATATTTCCAGCAGAGCCTACACTTCTGAGTTACAAAGTACGTTCCTAGATATTCCAGTAGAAATGCTAATCGTTTATTTATTAGTTATCAGTAAAAACTCGGGTTCTACAGGTTACAGATTCTAATTAATATTTTTAAAGTTACATAAAGTAATATGTTCTCAAAGGAGGTATAAGAGATAAAAATACATTTTTAAAGAAATCGGGGGGGGGACGACAGACTAGTTTGTCCTACATTTGGTAAGAAGACACACTGAGAGGGACTGGAAAAGTTATAAAAGGTTTCAGAAGAAAAATCTTGAAAACAGATCACATGTAGTTCAGCTAACTGCAATTCAGTACATAAATTTTAGTATCAGAAGAAAGGGAGTGCAACATTAGAGTCGACTGTTCTCTCTCTGCGACGTAGGACAAAGTTTTTGGAACTACCGTGTTTCCCCCAAAAGAAGACTGGGTCTTAGGTCAATTTTTGCTCCATTGGGACTTGTTTTCAAGGGATGTCTTATTTTTCCATGTACAGCAGTAGTCTACATTTGTTCAGCTACGGTCGTGTCATCTTCTTCGGGAACATCGTCAGGACGTACTAAACGCTTCCGTCTGGCTGAGATCTTACCTGGGGCTTATTTTCGGAATAGGTCTTATTTTGGAGGAAACGTGTTATTTGTTACTGAAATTACAGAGAGAGAGAGAGAGAGAGAGAGAGAGAGAGAGAGAGAGAGAGAGAGAGAGAGAGAGAAACTCTGCCTGGAAAGCAAAGGCTTTAGGTGCCATCAGAATATTCTCTATTTTATACCATCCTCATCATGGGGTCCTCGGTTACTAGAGAAAACCAAATCTCCACACTAGTAAGAACTGAGTGTAACGTTTACATACTTACATATAATAATTACATAAACCTCTGTATTTTGGTACTGCTGGAGTTCCTGTACCCTTCTCAGGTCAGATATGAACCCGTGTAAAGAAGAATTTTACTATTTTCACTAAAAACCGAGATAAGTTTAAAGTAAATTCATTAAGTTTAGCCCGATATTTTCCTTGACCTCACAGAGCGTTGGAGTCATCGACTTCCTGTCGCATCCCTGACGAGAAGGCTTCTATGCTAAGGAAGGCCGGGAAATTTGTTACCATGTCTTTCACAAGTGAGACAGGGAAAAGGAGGGAAAAAAGGAGCAGAAAGGCTGGAGACGAGGCCAGAGACAGGCCAGACTTTTTGGCTGCAGTTATACACGGGCTAAGGCCGAGACGACCTCAGGGCTACCCCGGCATCCCCAAAAGAGGCACGCCAGGCAAAGGAGCCCGCTTTGGACATAGAAGCCCAGATTCACCGGAGTGAGGAGTACGCTAATCTTCCAAAATAGCTGTGCTCCCTGTGCAGACTACAAGGGCAGGCGGAAGAGAGATTGTCCCCTACTCCAAAGGGAGCGGGGGGACCAACTCCTTCCCTGCAAATGGCTGTCATCGAGTAACGGGGCCCGAGTTTTCCCACAGCTCTCAAGAAGACCGTCATCATCACAGGGGAAGAACCACAGGTGACCTGCGATGCGGCAGGGAAGCCTGCTGATTTCCCGATGAATACAAGGGCCGCTTACCCTTTCTCAGCTGTTCGCTCTGGACTTATTGCCTCTAAAACCTGTTTGGTTGTGAAGACGAACGGAGCCCCTAGATCTGGGCTCGTACTCGGCCCGTTTCTTGCCAATGGCCCGTACCACAGAGGAAAAGTCACACGAGTCGATCGTCCTTTAGAAAGGACTCTGGAAAAGTTTTGTCAGGAGACCCGTAAGCCCTGCCTCTAACGGCTGCCTGTGAGTTTAGATTCTGACCTAAATTCTCTTTTCTCTCCATTATTAACTTAGGAGAGTTTCGGCAGGCACTCAGGAGATACGGGGACCGGCCCCTCCCCCCAGCCCCACCCCTCGGACCCGGGGGCCAAGTATTTCTAAAAGGTTAGAAAGAGGGGTCCCCGACGGGCCGTTTAACTCCTAAATAGGAGGGACCTTGTGCAGTTCTCCCGAGCACCCCGAGTGCCGTCAACCTGCAGAGAGTCGTTGGCTGTGTCCCCTTCCCTCCGTAAACGTAGAATGTAAAACCGTCTCGCTAAAACCGGTAGCAAACGTGGTACTGACACAGAATCCCACGCGATGTGTGTTTATTTTCTCCCCCGTTCGGGTTGTTTGAGTACTCGCAGGCCGTGAGAATTTACTTTTCTCACGGAAGTTAGACATACCGTGGATGACTCACACACATCGATGTCTGGTTTTCTTTCACACAGCCGTGTGCCGTCGTGGCCGCCTCGATGTCCCGCATCACTTAAAAATGCTGCCTTTTCACGGTCATTTTGACTCGGGGGAAGGGGCAAACGTCACACGGTGCCAGATCCGGTGAGTAAGGTGGCTAAGGACACGCCATAATATTTTTATCCGACAGAGATCGCCATAGCAGAAGCGATGAGCGACACGGAGCTTCTCCGTTGTGATCACAAAGTACGGTGAACGCTGTTGCGTCGTGCCCTTCAAGACAAAGGCAGGTATCTTCGACGTAGGAAGCGGCACATCGAACCTTACCGTGTTTCTCCAAAAATAAGACCGGGTCTCGTGTGGATTTTTTCCTGCAAAATATGCTTCGGGGCTCATTTTCGGGGGCCGTCTCATGAAAAATCATGCCGGGGCTTATTTACCGCTCGGGTCTGATTGTTGGGGAGAGGTGGTAGTAACGGTGCGTGACGAGTTTCCACTCGCTCTGTGCGGTCAGTCGTGTGTGAGCTACGGTTGACTGAAGGCGTGTTTTACAGCAGGCCGTGAATCGTCCTCCGTCGTGACAACGCCCCGCGTCACACATCGCTTCTGGCCTACGGCGATTCCCGTCGCAGGAACACACGACGGTGTGTCCTCCTCCGCCCTATTCGCCGGCTCTGGGACCGTACGAGTTCTGGCTTTCCCCCGAAGTCAAAACGATTCAGGATATCGAGGCAGCCACAACACGGCCACTAAAGGCACCCGTGAGAGAGGACTTCCAGAACTGCCTCATAGAGAGTGGCGATGACAATGGGATAAGTGTGTTTGAGGCGAGTGGGAGTATTTTGAGGGGAGATGATGGCGATGAATCTTTCGGTGTCCTAATTTCCTTATATTTACCCATTCACCGTATCGTCCGATCACACCTTGTACATCGGAATCAGAGGAAGAGACGTAAGGAGGATCACGTGAGTTCCCTCGGTGGTAGTCGAATGGGGTTGGAGAGAGAAGAGTGGAGAGATCTGTGGGATCGGATAAAAGTAAAATGGAGGACACATACTTCTTTCTTTTACACCGGTGGACGCGAGATAGTGAATCATGAATGTTTACAGCACGGAGACGGTATTCGGCCCGCGAGAGGAGGGTGAGGATTTCTGTGGTCTCGGGCTCCGGTGCGGCAGGTCTTGCCCCGAGGGGTACAGAGAGAGGAATGACTCTGAAATTCCGAGGGTCTGTCATCTTCAATGCCAAGAGACGACAGAGGGTCTCCCTGCAGGTAAACATTGACCTTTGTCCGAAAAAGTACGGGCCAGAGATGTGACCGCTGCCTACGACCCACTTTCAGTTACCACGCTTCCCCGAAATAAGACCTAGCTGGACAATCAGCTCGAATGAGTATTTTGCAGTCAAGATGAACGTAAGACCCAGTCTCACAGAAAATCCGGTATGACGTTCTATTCTATTAAAAAGACAGGGTCTTATATTAATTTTTGCCCCAAAAGACGCACGAGAGCTGATGGTATGGCTAGATCTCATTCTGGAGAAACACGGCAGTAATTTCTATGTGTTTACTTTTGGTGTCGATACCCTGCCGCCTGCAGGGCTGGCCCCTTCCAGACCAGTCAGGTTTAGGATGTGCCTCCTTTTTTGTCCACGAGGAGGGGATCAGATTTCACGTCAGTGAACTGCATGCTCATAAACTGTGAAAACGATCAATTGTCTGTTTTTACCACCGTGATAAAAACACACGTGCAGTCACACAGACACTCTAGTGTGTTCGGCGTTGTCTCCTACTCCTCTCTGCGCCCAAACGGATCCTCAAATGAGAGTATTTCTTTTGAAGAGGTGACCGGAGACGGAGACTAGAAAGGGGTTGTGTCTTGAAGCGAACCGGCACGGGCTTAGAAGACTCCCGAGCACGGGCGCGACAACACTGCCACCTTGTGACTGACCGCTGAAACTGCGACCCGATCGACTGGGGTGCAGGGTCGTTGAGGGGAGGGGGAGGAAGGGAGGGAGGGAGGGAGGGAGGGAGGGAGGGAGGGAGAGAGAGAGAGAGAGGGGAGAGAGAGAGAGAGAGAGAGAGAGAGAGAGAGAGAGAGAGAGAGAGATGAAACGTCACGGGGAAGTGCCGGTGGTGGAAACGTCCCCCTCGTAGGAGCTCGGGGAGAAGTGACCGATCCCGAAAACGGGGTGGGGGGGGGTCAGAATGTTGAAAGGTGAATTGTCCTGACTCGCCAAAGATCGTGACGGTCCGTGTAGGCGTGTGTAACGTTTTGACCCCCACAGTTTGAATGTTGCGAGCGGCTCTCCGCCCCCCCCCCCGCCCCGCCCCCGCCCCCTCCTCCCCTCCCCCTCCCCCGTCACGGGGACGATTGGAACGTGGCCTGTCTTCGGTATCGGTTTCGGCCGGCACCGTCATTTCACAATCCTGCACTACCCCGCCAGACGCGAGCACTGGGGACCGTGCGTGTGTGTAGACGTCACCTGTCTGGCTCGTGGGCTTCTTCTGTCTGGGAGAGACCCTCCCCTCCCTCCGCTGGAAAAAGATGGAATGAAAAGGGGGAAGAAAAAGGAGACGATGCTCCCGCGGTCGCGGTCGTCCTCTGAATACGTGCCCGGTTGCCGTGTTGCGGTCGACGGCCCCCCCCAGATTCTTCTGAGTCTTCCCGGGAGCCCGGGAGCCGCTCGGGGGAGCGCCGGGAGGCCTGAGCGCCCCGGGCGTGGTTTCACTCACGTCCGAGGCGCCGGGCCTCGGCCCCGGAGTGGCGCGGGGGCGGTCTGTTTCCCGTTCCTGCCGACGCCCGGCCGGGGTGGGGGGATTTATTATTACTTACGGTGATGACGACGACGACGACGACGTATTCCACCCCCCACCCCACCCCCCACCCCGATTCCCGGTCAAACAGATCCGGGAAGGGGGGGGCGTTGGGGGGAGTGAAAAGGGGAAGGGGTGAATGAGTACAGATTGGTCGTGGCACGGTAGTCACGGGGCTGTGAGGTACGGCGTAAGGAATGTAGTCGACCCTATGGCGATCACCGTGGACGGTGTCACACGGGGACCGGATCGTGTGGTCGGGGCGATGGTGCGGGGACGGCGTTGGGGGCAGGGTGCCGAAGGGGAAGGGATAAAGAAATAGCCACGGGCGTGTCGAGCAGAGGGAACACGACCGAGGATGTGGTCGTGACCGTGTACGTGGTGCCGGGTGGGTACCGGTCCGGGGGATCGCTTCCTGCACTGTCTAGATGTCTAACCGCTGTGCGGTACACCTGAAGCTGATATGGAATGGTATTGACCGTGGACTGTCATTGAGACATTAAAAGGGGGCGGGGGAGACATAGAGAAGAGGGAGAGGTCCGAAGTTCCAGATAGGAAACAGATGCCGTAAATCGCCGTGTATAATGCGCACCGTTTGGCCCGAGTGTCTGAGGGGAAGATGAGGATGCGCGTTCTACGCGGCTCGGGCCGATTCCGTACGTGGTTGAGTATTTTTTCATTCTTTTATTGACGCTTCTGAGTTAAAAGCGTGATCCTAGACGTCGATCACGATATCCGCATGACCGATAAGTCAATACCCTGGCGTGGGATCATCGGTTTTGTGGAACTCGGGAGGAACTGGCAGCGGCCAAGAGTTCTTGGCCTTCAAGGGTGCGTAAAAGGCCTTGAGGGTGTGACCGGTACGTGAAACGTCTCGAACCTCGCACCTGTTCTTGCGTTCTGTAATTACTCGTTACGTAAAATTTCTCATACTGGAACGCGTCAAAGACTGGACGCTAGAATTCCCTTGTGATGCAGAAGATGGGTACCGAAACGTAAAGACACACGGGGGGGGGGGAGGGGATTAAAAGGAAACGTCCTCCCCCCCCCCTCGAAAGATTGGGCCAAAGACGTGGGTGCGCGGTCTACCGGGGGGGGGGGGGGGCGTTATACAGTGCAAAATACGGTACTCCAGGAGGTGGGTCCCCGTGGACTGGCTACCACGTGTGTCCGAGACGAATACGGCGTCGCACGTGAGCTGTCTTTCGATCAAGATCTCGCGCAAAAGGAAGAAAACGAAACCAAACCCAAGATTCCCCCCTCCCCCGCCCGCCCCGGGTCCCCCTTGAGCGGCCGGGGTCGCGTCGTGGCGGCCGGGAGCTCGGTGGCCGAAGCCGGCCCGCTCCGGGCCCGGAGAGGCCATCCGAGGTGGGCCGGGACGAGGTCCGGCGACCGTGCCGGCGGCGGGGCGCCCTCGCCGGCTCGCGATCCGGATCCGTCCCGCTGACGTTCGCTCCGGTTGTCGGGCGCCACCTGGCGGCCGCTTTTATATCGTCCCTTCCCTCCGGAGCTCCGGCGACCGCGCCAAGGGGAGGGATCTGGCCGCTGTGCCCGGGGAGGCGTCGCGGGCGGCCGGCGTCACCGGCGGAATCGTCCCGGTGGTGCCGTGGAGACGGCGCGTCGCCCGTTCGCCGGAGATTGGAGGTGCAGGTTTCTGAGGGAGTGACCGCCGCCCGTCCCCCGGGCTGCCCGGTCGCGTCGACCGGCGCTCGCCCGTGCCCCTCCGCTCGCGGAGGAACGCTGAGAGGGCGGGACGCGCCCGCGCGCCGGCCCGCCCGCCCGGCCCGCGGCCGGGCCTGCCCGGCGTCGGCCCTTCCGTGTCGATCGCACTTTGTTTTCTCTCCCCCGCGTCCCGCTCCGGAGGCTGCCCGCCGACCCGGGGCCGCGCGGGATGGCCCGGCCAGGGCCCCGCGGGCCCGTCCGCGGTCCTTCCCGCGGGCCTGTCGTCGGACGCCCCTCCGCGGGAATTTTCACCCAAGTCCCGATCGGGAGACGTTGACCGTACGCCGCCCGCGCGTGTGGCCGGGGAGGGAGTCCCCGGCCCGCGTGCGTGCTCGCGGGGGACGGTGTCGCCGGACGCGACTCTCCGGAGTCCCGTTCCGGCGGCGGGGACCGGGGCCGGGCCCTGCGGGGAGGCACGTGGAGGGCGAGGTGGACCGGGACGGGGGGCACGCGCGGGTCCCGGTCGGTCCGACTCGACTTTTCCTCCCCCGTTTTCCCGTCCCCAGAGACCGGGCGGCCGGGCGGCCGGGCCGGTGGGGGTGGGCCGTCGGAGGCCCGTTCGTCGGAGGCGCCTCGGTGGTACGTTTCCCCTCACGCCCCCTCCCCGAGTCCCAGTTCGGAGGCGCGGTGGTTCGTGGCGGCCCCTGCCCGCGCCTGCGACCGTTGCGGTGGGGAGTATCTCGTCTCCTCGCCCTCCTCGCCTGTCTTCGGGGCTCCCCTGCTTCGGGGGTCGACCAGGTGGCCCAGCCGCTCCTCCCGCTAGCGGGGATGGGGTGGTGACCGGGGTCCGGTGGCCCGAGACCCGTTCCGAGGAGGCCGCTGAGGTCCGTGGATAGGCGCCGCCGACGGGCGCGGTGATTTTTTTCGCCAGAGATCGACATTTTGTGCCACCGGAGAGGTGTGGACACGCAGTCCTCTGGCGAACGGTCCCCGACGGGGGCCGGGCTCCTCGGCGCGAGCGCGTGGGGTGCCCCCCCGCGGGGCGCTCGCCCGCCGCCCGGTGCCCGGGCCCTCCCGTCTCTGGTTCGTGAGCCGCCCGCTTGGGCCTGCGCGCCGGCTCGCGCGTAATCCAGGCGTTCCCGGAGGACCCGCGGTCGACACGAAGCCCTCCGGTCTCTGGTACCCGAGGGTGGCGGGGGGTGGCAGGCGTTGCGGGGTTGTCTCGCCGCGCGCGCCCCCCTCGCCGTGCATTCACACGGGCGCGGTCCGGGTGCCTAGGTGCCCCGTTCTGCGGCTGGCAGGCGCTGCCTCCTCGCGGGGCCCTCGCCGCCAGCCGAGCCCTGCGGGAAGTGGGGTGTGCGGCGAGGCTGAAGCAGGCTCCTCTGATCGTTGTCCTCGCTGCGCTACCTTCCCCCGTGGCCTCTTTGCCCGTTGTGTTCTCCGATCGATGTGGTGACGTCGCGCTCTCCCGGGCCGGGCCTAAGCCGCGCCAGACGAGGGACGGACATTCATGGCGAATGGGACCGCTCTTCTCGCTCTGCCTGCGGGCCCCTCGCCTCTCCCGCCCGCCCGATGGCGGTGTGTGGAAGGCAGGGGTGCGGACTCCGGCCCGACCCCGTTCCCCCCCGCCTCCTGCCTCACGGCGCCGGCGGGGCCAGGGGTCTCCTGACGCAGCGGACACTCTCCGCCCGGCCTCGGCCGTGTCTCGCGTTGCGGCTCTCCCCGCGGCGGGGAGGGCCGTCCCGCCGTCGCGCCCTGCGCGCCTCGCCCGGCCCTCTGGTGGTGCCCCTGGAGCGTTCCAGGTCGTCCCTCAGGTGCCCGAGGCCGAGTCGGTGGCGTCGCTTCCCGCTCCCGGCGGCCCCGTCGGGTCAATCCCGGCCAAGTGTGTGTGCGGGGGTCGAGTCGGTAAGGTCGAAGGAGGGAAGGAGGCATTCTCCCTCTCCCCGCTCGCGGGGAGGCGGCGGGTGCCTCGTCGTGTGCCCCCTGCTCGCGTCTGGCGTTCGGGGCCCGACTCGGACGGGCGCCGTGCCGCGTCTCACCCGTCCCCACGCTGCTGGGGGCAGGTGCCGCGCGGGCGGTCGTGGCGGCCCGGGGCCGGTGAATTTCCGGCCGCTGGCTGTCTGTGAAGGGGTGTGCGGCGCGCTCACGCTACTCGTGGACGACGGCGTCTTTCGCCCTCGTGTCGTTGTGCGCGCTGTGCTC
>NW_028290711.1:0-2500 GCF_057876585.1 Rhinolophus sinicus
ACTCTCCGGAGTCCCGTTCCGGCGGCGGGGACCGGGGCCGGGCCCTGCGGGGAGGCACGTGGAGGGCGAGGTGGACCGGGACGGGGGGCACGCGCGGGTCCCGGTCGGTCCGACTCGACTTTTCCTCCCCCGTTTTCCCGTCCCCAGAGACCGGGCGGCCGGGCGGCCGGGCCGGTGGGGGTGGGCCGTCGGAGGCCCGTTCGTCGGAGGCGCCTCGGTGGTACGTTTCCCCTCACGCCCCCTCCCCGAGTCCCAGTTCGGAGGCGCGGTGGTTCGTGGCGGCCCCTGCCCGCGCCTGCGACCGTTGCGGTGGGGAGTATCTCGTCTCCTCGCCCTCCTCGCCTGTCTTCGGGGCTCCCCTGCTTCGGGGGTCGACCAGGTGGCCCAGCCGCTCCTCCCGCTAGCGGGGATGGGGTGGTGACCGGGGTCCGGTGGCCCGAGACCCGTTCCGAGGAGGCCGCTGAGGTCCGTGGATAGGCGCCGCCGACGGGCGCGGTGATTTTTTTCGCCAGAGATCGACATTTTGTGCCACCGGAGAGGTGTGGACACGCAGTCCTCTGGCGAACGGTCCCCGACGGGGGCCGGGCTCCTCGGCGCGAGCGCGTGGGGTGCCCCCCCGCGGGGCGCTCGCCCGCCGCCCGGTGCCCGGGCCCTCCCGTCTCTGGTTCGTGAGCCGCCCGCTTGGGCCTGCGCGCCGGCTCGCGCGTAATCCAGGCGTTCCCGGAGGACCCGCGGTCGACACGAAGCCCTCCGGTCTCTGGTACCCGAGGGTGGCGGGGGGTGGCAGGCGTTGCGGGGTTGTCTCGCCGCGCGCGCCCCCCTCGCCGTGCATTCACACGGGCGCGGTCCGGGTGCCTAGGTGCCCCGTTCTGCGGCTGGCAGGCGCTGCCTCCTCGCGGGGCCCTCGCCGCCAGCCGAGCCCTGCGGGAAGTGGGGTGTGCGGCGAGGCTGAAGCAGGCTCCTCTGATCGTTGTCCTCGCTGCGCTACCTTCCCCCGTGGCCTCTTTGCCCGTTGTGTTCTCCGATCGATGTGGTGACGTCGCGCTCTCCCGGGCCGGGCCTAAGCCGCGCCAGACGAGGGACGGACATTCATGGCGAATGGGACCGCTCTTCTCGCTCTGCCTGCGGGCCCCTCGCCTCTCCCGCCCGCCCGATGGCGGTGTGTGGAAGGCAGGGGTGCGGACTCCGGCCCGACCCCGTTCCCCCCCGCCTCCTGCCTCACGGCGCCGGCGGGGCCAGGGGTCTCCTGACGCAGCGGACACTCTCCGCCCGGCCTCGGCCGTGTCTCGCGTTGCGGCTCTCCCCGCGGCGGGGAGGGCCGTCCCGCCGTCGCGCCCTGCGCGCCTCGCCCGGCCCTCTGGTGGTGCCCCTGGAGCGTTCCAGGTCGTCCCTCAGGTGCCCGAGGCCGAGTCGGTGGCGTCGCTTCCCGCTCCCGGCGGCCCCGTCGGGTCAATCCCGGTCAAGTGTGTGTGCGGGGGTCGAGTCGGTAAGGTCGAAGGAGGGAAGGAGGCATTCTCCCTCTCCCCGCTCGCGGGGAGGCGGCGGGTGCCTCGTCGTGTGCCCCCTGCTCGCGTCTGGCGTTCGGGGCCCGACTCGGACGGGCGCCGTGCCGCGTCTCACCCGTCCCCACGCTGCTGGGGGCAGGTGCCGCGCGGGCGGTCGTGGCGGCCCGGGGCCGGTGAATTTCCGGCCGCTGGCTGTCTGTGAAGGGGTGTGCGGCGCGCTCACGCTACTCGTGGACGACGGCGTCTTTCGCCCTCGTGTCGTTGTGCGCGCTGTGCTCCCGCCTGAGGCCTCCGTTCGCGGAGGCCGTCGTCCGTCTCCCTCTTACCCGTACCGCAGACCCCCAACCCCAGGCGCCGGCGTCCGAGCGCTCTGGCCCGTGCCCGACGGGGCGTGTCCCGGGTCGGGGGCGATGCCCCCCTCGGTGAGAAAGCCTTCTCTAGCGATCCGAAGAGGGTGCCTTGGGGTACCGCATCCCCCAGCCGCCGCCCCTCATCTGCGCGTGTCAGTTTGGCCAGCCAAGGGGGCCCCTCCGCTCCGTGTGGCGAGGGGCCCCCGAGCGGTGCTCTCCCGGCCTACCGCGGCCCGCGCCTCCCCCCACCGAGTCGGGGGAGGGTCACGCACGGGCCCGGGCCCGGCATCCCCGGCGCGGTTTTGAGGCCGCGTTGCTGTGGGCGCGTGCGGCGCTTGACGCCGCGCGGCGAGGTGTGTGGGGCGGGGCGGCTCGGCCTCCGACGCCTCCCGCTTCTCCGCGTCGAGCGGCTCTCCGCCCGCTCCCGTCCCGAGCCGCGGCCGGTGGGCGCCGCGCGGGCACGGGTTGGGGCCGCCTCGCTCGGGGGTGTCGTTCCCCGGGGTGTGGGTTTTTCCCGAGCCGCGACCGGACGGCTGGAGAAAGAGAAAGACGGACGCCGTCGGGGGGGGTTTCCCCCTCGGCGGCGCCAAGTTCGCGCGGGGGGCCCCCGGCGGAGGGGGCCGGGCAGCGGCCAGGCTCGCGGGA
>NW_028290711.1:15000-50000 GCF_057876585.1 Rhinolophus sinicus
CGCCCGCGTCACTGCTTTTTTTTAATTTTTTTAATTTTTTTTTTGCTTTTCCATACACAGCCTGGGACACGATAAATATGTACCTGTCTGCCTGTGAAACTTAAACCCCGCCACGCTCACGTTTTTTTCTTTCGTGCTGCTGCTGCTGCTGCTGCTGCTGCTGCTGCTGCTGCTGCTGCTGCTGGTGGTGGTGGTGGTGGTGGTGGTGGTTTTTTTAAACATTTTTCTTTAACATTTTTTTTTAAGACATATTTAAAATTAGCTTCAGGTACACGAATCAATATAATACACATTTACCATCTGTATCCCTCACACAGTGACAACCCCGCTCCTCCCACGCTCACCGTTTTTATGACTCGTCTACATTTGACGGCGGCGGCGTCGACCCCGAAACCGAGCGACCCGAGTGAAATGTCGCCGTCCTCTCGCAAAGGGTGCGCGACGGATGGACTCCCGATGATGATGAGGGCGGAGGGACGTGTTTCCGTCCGTGGAAATGGCTGAATCCGCACCGGAGTCGCTGGGACCGGGCGGGCGCCTCGGGGATGAGACGATCTCCCGGGCCGCCCTGGAGGCCTCAACCGGCGAAGGTGGAGCGCGGGGTAGGCCGTCCGTCGACGCGCGGCAAACGTCCCCGTCTCAGGGGCGTTCGGAGAGAAAAGTTTCCAAGGCCGGGTCGCTTCCGCTACGGGGGCATCCCCCGCCCGCTGCGCCCCGGCCCTGAAACGCGGGTCCCGCGCCGCATCGGGACGAGGCCGAACTCCCCTGTCGGTCGGTCGGTCGGTCGGTCGGTCGGTCGTCCCGTCCGTCCCGGAGATCACTGATCCGTCGTCCTGCCCTGCGACCGTGGTGCTGGGAGTCGGGCGCCAGCCGACTTGGGGGCCGGGCGATCTTTTTCTGGCCTCCCTCCCGGTGAGGTCGACCGAGAGGAGCGGGGCCGAGGTGGGTGGGTGGGTGTGGGGGCGGGGCCGAGGTGGGTGTGGGGGCGGGGCCGGGGCCGCGCATGGCCGGAAGAAGGGCGTGGGGCGCGGGAGAGGGGTGGCGGGAGGCGGGTGTGCGCAGCCTGCGCGCGTCCGGGAGCGGGGCGCGGTTTACAGGGAGGTGTGGATGGTACTCGGAACAGCGGTGACTGACAATCGTTAGCACGAAATACGCCATCGTTTATGGATCACACCGAGAAGGGCCTACGTGTACCTATGTGATGAACTATCCCCGTGACCGTCGTTCGCCGTTGTCCGCACCACACGGAAAGTCTTCCCTCTGGCCACGAAGGGTGTTTATTTCTCCGGTGGACCGAAGAGAACGACAGAGGGGCTCTCCGCCCGAAAGCCCGAAGCGCGCCCCTGGGACGACCGGCCCCGGAAAGCGAGGGTCTGGACCGAACTGGCAGCCTCGCTCGTTTTTTGTTTGTTTGTTCGATTGTTCTTTTCCTCGTTTTCTTTTTTCCCACCTCCCCGCCTCCCCCCACAACAGACGACGCCCCACCCCGTTGCCGCGCCCTCCCCACCCCCCCCCCCCCCCCGACTAGAGTTCCTGAGCGACGGGGGAGTGACAGAAAACATTCCTCTCCCCCCCGCCCCCCATCGAATACGTAGAACGCCCCTCTTCTAGTCAGCCGTCCCTCCTCCAGCTTCCCCGGCCCCCGGCAACTACTTCTATTTTGAACGGAAATCCCCACCCACCCCCAAACCCGCACCCCCACTCTGGGCACCAGAAAGCTTTCTCGTTCCTCCACCACCACCACCACCGCCACCACACACTTCGATTTGAGTCTGTCCTATGCGGGGGGGCGGGGCGGGGCGGGGCGGGGGGGGGGGAGATGTGTCCTACACGACTAGGTTGAGAAACAACGGCTTGAATCCGAGTGAGTGAGTGTGTGTGTGTGTGTGTGTGTGTGTGTGTGTGTGTGTGTGTGCCGAAGAAGGCGGTGGGGAAAGACAAAAACAAATAACTTTTCAGAACAATACCCATGGCCAGTGTCATTAACTGACTAGCTCCTCCTTAGCCGTCTCTGCTCTCTCCTCCCTCCCTCCCTCCCTCCCTCCCTCCCTCCCTCCCTCCCTCCCTCCCGTCCCCGAACCCCACCACCGAAGAAGTGAGTGAATGGAGAAGTAAGGCGACTCAAAAGTCACACCTGATTCAAAGTGTCGATGCTGTGAAGGGCTTTTAGATGCTAGAGCTCGCCCCGCCTGCCTCGCCTTTGGAACGGCAGCGCCTACGCCTACTGTCACGGAGGAATGACCTTCATTCGCCCCGACGGGAAGAAAATATTCCCTTTGGCCGAACCCTGGCTTTTCACACTGCAGATGACCCCCTGTGACAGGCGCAGGGAGCAGCTCCCTGACTCCGATTCGGGGAGACGGTGCTTTGGTGTGTGTGCGCGCGTGCGTGCGCGCGCGCGGCGGCCCAAGGGTGGTAAAACCAGACACCGCCTATCATTCATTGATCGTTTTAACCGTTTCTGAGTGTACGGTTCGCTGGCATGGGGTCCCTTCACGTCCTTGTGGAGGACACACGAAGGGGCCGCAGACTAAACCTGAAAAGCCCGGGGCGGGGGTGGGGGAGGGGACGGCGGCCTGTCAGCCTCTACGGAATCGGAGGGCCGAGATGAACCGCACGGGACGGTCCGAACGTGAAACCTCCTGACTGAAAGAGGGTGGGTCGTGGCTGGCCGGCCGTCAAACCTTTGGCCTGTGGCTTCCTTGACAGAGGTCGATCTGTACCCGAAGGGAGCCTGCCCGTCTATTGTCTTTTGGAGACGACGTACATACACACGCCCTTGGAATGTCAGAGTCATCCTTTTTCCGGATGCCCTCGGGGCGCGACCCGACGCACCCGGACCCGGGAGGCCTGGGAACCTCTCCTTGCGATCTCGTTTCCCCGAACACCATCTCCGTGCCCGGTGGTACGCGTTCGGGATTCCCTGTCGCGTGTTCGCGCGTCTAAAAGAAGTACGTGTCTCTCTGTTTTGCTTTTTATCATCCGTTCCCCGAGATCTCCCCGCGGGTGGACCTCACGTGACCCTCCTTCCGTTCCCCCGCCCCGCCCCCGTTGATCGCGATGGAGAAAAGGAAGCCGAGGAGGGAAGGGACTGCCGTTCCCCGGAGCGCTTTCCGAATCCGTTGAGGTTTTCCTTCCCGGCCTTCACGGTCACTTTGGCTCAAAGAATCACCGTGGCTCACGGAAACTCGTGAACGTTCGGAAGTCCGGTCTCCTGAACTCTGTTAGTTAGCTTTTGATGATTGATTGATTCATTCATTCATTCATTCATTCATTCATTCATTCTTTTTTTTTTTTTTTTTTTTTTTTTTTTTCATTTCGGTGTTATAGTTTATTTAGCCCAGTGTAACCAAATTATTATCATGTGGACATAAAATCATATTTGAAGTTATTCGCGAGGTTATCTTGCACTCTTCTCTTAACGCTAAACCTTCAGAACGCAGTCTGTCCGTTACCACTACAGCCCATCTCCTTTCGGTCTAGGCACACTTCAAGGGCTCCACAACCTCGTGTGGCCGGTAGCTGCTGTGCTGGACAGAGCTGATCTAACCAACTGCGTCACGGCTCTAAGAATCTTGGAAAGGTACTTTCCTTTGGCTGCTCTTTTCACGTGTTCTTCCTTGAAGGCGGACCGCTGGCTTTTACATCTCTCGGGATACCCTACCTGACCGGCACTGGATACCGTGAATGCGTGACTATCTAATTTACTTCCGTGCCCCTTAAATCCCCCCACCCAAACGCGTATTTAAGCCTGAACGCCCAAGACTCCAATGCGATCTCTTTGATATCTTAAAGTGAGCTGCTGAAACCATTCGGGAAGCTATACAGCTTTAGTTGGCCGGTCGTTTCCACATCACCTCGGTGCTGCTGCAGGAGTTCACTGAAAGCCAAGACCGCAAACTTTGTCATCCTTTGACTTCAAAAAGTCAATGTGTCGCTGAGCGCCTGCGGCCGGCCCGAGCCGAGTTGCTCGGTAACGTTTGGGACAGACGCCCAGACGCCACCGTGCAGTAAACCGGGCCCTTTTCCCTCGAGCAGGAGGAAGTGGGGACCCGTGGCGGAGCGGGAAGGGAGGGGTTCCTTCCCAGCCCCGGTCCTGCTGTCATGCACACCCACGAGTCAAGGGGGCTTGGTCTCCTTTATGGCACCCGCCTGCGGTAAGCACGGTGGGCCTCTGCCCCAGCACCTCCACCCATGTCACCTTCAGCCCGGGCTTCCCTTCGTACCTCAAGGAACCTCCCGGGGTACAAGTCTGAGCGCTGTTCTTTGAGGAGCTCGAGAGGTCCCCGAAGATGAACTGGCCTCCTCCCCTTCCAACTTAACCTCAGCTCTCAGCTCCCAGCTCCCAACCTCCAGGACTCTTCTGTCAGCACGAGGGCCTCGCTATCAAAATCATCAACTCTCGGCCTCACCTCTTCTTTCTCTGGGCAGGGCTGTGCTTGTGAGGCCTTCCAGGATCTCCTTCCTTCCTTCCTTCCTTCCTTCCTTCCTTCCTTCCTTCCTTCCTTCCTTCCTGTCCTCCCTCCCTGTCCTCCCTCCCTGTCCTCCCTCCCTGTCCTCCCTCCCTCCTTGTCGGAGCCTGCCGACGAGACGAACGGTTCCTGAAGTGGGGAGTGAGGATTGAGAAAAAATTGGACAAGAGACAAAGATGGGATCGGGAGGGCGAGCAGTTCTGACTAGACTGCTGCCCCTACTTTATTTTTCAGCTTTCTTTTATACACACAGAAACAAGAAGGTTACATAAAGCGGCTGAGGCAGCAAGTACAGATTAGTTATGTTTTCTCAAAGTTTGGCCCTGACTGTTCTTAGACCTTTAGATATTTTCCCATTCCCAGGGTAGCAGGTGTCTGTTTGTTCTTTATGCTTATCGGAGTTCCCCTTAGCGATCCTCCCAAATTCTGCTTGAAGTTACATTTTCTTAACCCTTAATGCTCCGGCTCCCTACATATCCCCCTTTTTTATTTTTATTTTTTGAGATCGTGTCTGGCTTAGGTAGTCAGTACAGACATTCTCACTTACCCGTCATTGGATATCGATCATCAAAGCGATCGACTCCTGTCTTAGGTTGTAAAAACGCTTACTGATCATTACCCGTCATTGGCTACCGATCTCCTTTGGGGTTAGACAGGGGCAGTGGCTTTTGGTTTATTAGCCATGTGGAGCCTTATTTTGTGAATTTCTCCATAAATATCTGTGACTGTCCCCATCACAGCTTTTGCGATGCAGGGGAGGAAACACAGTATCAGGAGGATCACAACAAGTGGAATTACAAGGGGGGGCCATAATTTGAAGCATTGAAGAGTATGATGGAAATACATTGTGAAAACTAGAGACAAGTTTGTTGAGAGTATCAGCTATACCTGTATTTAAAGGAGAGGCCTCTTGCAGTGTCAAGACCTCTTTATGAAACTGGATAAGATCAAGAGTAACATTTTTTCTTACACGGTCTGTGAGACTCATACCTCATAGCAGAAAAATGTTTATTCCACTCACCCTTTGTCTGTTAACAGCCGAAGCATAAAGTCCCATGATGTCTTACCTTCTCAGGGTCAAGTCACTCATATTGTAACAGCTCTGTTGAGATAAGTGGAGAGAACTGATCTTCATTGCCCTCATGACTTCTCTCACAATCAGGTGAGAGAGGAAAGCCAGAGACAGCAGTGGCTTTTGCCAGGCAGGGGGAAGGGGAGGAAAGGCTCCTTTTTGGGTCTTCTAAGGCAGCTCATTGGGGGTCCCCACTCGGTTCCGCCTGGCTTAGGTTGTATCTCCCGTGAGATATCTTACCCGTCTTTGGCTGCGAACCATCTTTTGGGGACCAGACAGAGAGACATGAGGTGTAAACACAAGGATGGAACAGAGTCCCAGAAAGGCACAGTCTTACAGACTCTTCTTTCCTTAAGGAAAGACATGGGGGGGACAGTCGGCTAGGCTGTTGTGTGACTACATCTCCCCCTTTTTTGTTTTTGAAGCATGAGAAACACAGAACGTGCAGTTGTTTCATTTACAGCCCGTTGGAGGGCTATTTGTCCACATCTGAGGACTATGTAAAACAAACAGAACAATAAACAGAATAGCAATATCCCCAGCAAACCCTCTACCCAAAGTCTTTATCCATTTAACAGGGTCTGAAGTGGAAAGTCCTTCTGCAGCTGCGGAAAGTGAGCTTTCCCACACCCTAGGGGCGTGGATGGGTATCTATAGATGTCTCTTTTTCTGTGGGCTGTCGTTCACGGTATGGTTTAACACCGACCAGGAATTCACAAAGGTTTTTTTTTCCGGACCTGGAGAAATACAAGCAAAGCCTCTTCCCCGTGTTATCTCGCGGGGAGAAGTAGGATCAGCTTTCCCACGTAATATTTTAAACAAAGGTTGTAATTCACCGGTTGTCAACTGCAACTGAGGTCTAATCCAGTTAATGTCTCCCAGTAGCTTTTGGAAATCATTTAACGTTTTTAAACAATCTCGCCGGATTTGTATTTTTTGAGGCACAATGGCCTGAGGCATTAAACAATATCCCAGATAAGAGTAAGGAGGCACTTGCTGAATTTTTTTTGGGGGGGGGCTATAACTAGCCCATAATTGTGGAGCTTTTTTGTAAATGAGCAAAAGCAGCAAGCAACTTTGGTTCACAAGAGTGGGCAAGAAGTATGTCATCCGTGTAGTGGATGATGTAAATATCTGAAAATGTCCTTTGGGTAGGTTCTATTGCAGCTGATACAAATTTTTGACACAATGTAGGGCTACTAGCCATTCTCTGAGGTAGCACTAGCCAATGATATCTCTTAAAAGGTTTTTGTAAATTAACAGAAGGAACACTGAAAGCAAATCTAGGGCAGTCATCAGGATTTAAAGGTATAGTATAAAAACAATCTTTTCAGTCCAAAACAATTTTATATGTGTTTTTTGGTGTGGCTGCAGGACAGGGCAAGCCTGTCTGTAAGGCTCCCATTAATTTCATGGTTTTATTAACTTTTTGTAAATCTTGTCATAATCTCTATCTACCAGATTTTTTCTTAATAACAAAAATGGGAGAATTCCAGGGAGAATTGGAGGAAGCAATGTGTCCCTTTTTAACTTGCTCCTGTACTAGCAGCTTGGCGGCTTGAATCTTTTTCTGTTGATAGGGGCCTCGGGCAGTGGATCTAGCCCTGCAACTACACTTGGAGGAGAGCTTCATTGTAACCTAGGCTTCTATTCTGATTGAGCTTCTAATAAAGGCCCAGTCTGTCGAGCCTGAACTAACTGCATTTGAACAGAGAGGGAAGTGAGTGCAGCTTGTAATCTTTGCACCTCTGCTTCCAAGGGGGATCCAGTTTGGGTTGGTCATTTTTAGAGTATCTGATTCCTTTATGTCTAGGATCGATCACATCCCTAACCAAATTCCATAAGGAAAAAGTGTCTACTGGTACTTCAGAGGGTCCATGAGCATCATAATATCCCTGCAAATGCTCTCTTACCTTTTCCCAAGTTTCTAAGTTTAAAGTCCCTTCTTCTGGGAACCAGGGACATATTTGTACTACAAACTCTAAGAATCGAAGCAACGTGCTTCACTGGTTTTAATTCCTCTAGTTTTTAGCATGCTCCTTAATATGTGGGTAAACAGCCTTTTACTGTTCCCCTGTCCCATTTTATTTTACTCCCGACTATGGTATCTCACCGCTTTCGCCAACCTTATTTGACGCGTCTCATTTGCAAGCGGTGTCCTTCACTGATTCCCCAGTATTCGGGTCCCTGTTCGGGCGCCACTTGTCGGAGCCTGCCGACGAGACGAACGGTCCCTGAAGTGGGGAGTGAGGATTGAGAAAAAAATAGACAAGAGACAAAGATGGGATCGGGAGGGCGAGCAGTTCTAATTAGACTGCAGCGCCTACTTTATTTTTCAGCTTTCTTTTATACACACAGAAACAAGAAGGTTACATAAAGCGGCTGAGGCAGCAAGTACAGATTAGTTATGTTTTCTCAAAGTTTGGCCCTGACTGTTCTTAGACCTTTAGATATTTTCCCATTCCCAGGGTAGCAGGTGTCTGTTTGTTCTTTATGCTTATCGGAGTTCCCCTTAGCGATCCTCCCAAACTCTGCTTGAAGTTACATTTTCTTAACCCTTAATGCTCCGGCTCCCTACACCTCCTTCCTGGATAATTGCCACCCTGCAGACATGTTTCTACCTTGGTTCTGACTCACACTCATTACGTTGCAGTGTGAACTCTGCCTCGGTCATCTGCTGCCTGGATCACTGAAAACAATCCAGATCTCTTCCCATCCGGACAACTGCTACCACCTCTCCGAAATTAGCTATTAGGAGTGTAAGGCTTTCTTGTCCCACCCATCCATCCAAACACAACATGGGTGAAAGGAGAAGTCCAGCACGCCCAGTCACTCACTCATGCATTCTAAACTGCCCTCGGGGGGCTTCCTGATGTAGAAAAGCTGACGGACAAGTTCACGAGCACTTAGTGATGCAACGAGATAAATGCCAAGTTGGGAGACAGCTTCACTGACTTCTGCTGTCCGACGTTGGCAGTAAGGAGGATGGCAAAATTTGAGGTTCTTCACTTCTTGACGCAGCAGTTATGGATCGGACAATAAACAAGAGAAATAAGTAAAACGTCACAGGACGTCGGATAGCGATGAGTGCCAAGGAGAGAATACATTGTAGAAGGGGGACATGAATGCATTCTATGAAAGTACGTTCTCAAAGGAACAGTCAGGAAGGTATCTGTCACGATATTAATCGGGAAATACAGTTCGAACGCACAGAACCTGCCTGCAGAAATGCGGCTCATCTTGGCGGGAGCAAACAGGCTGGGATGTGGCTCAGATAGCATTCTGTAAAGTGGGCTTCCATTTCCTCATCTGTGAAATGGGGGGTGGGGAGGGAGGGAGGGAGGGAGCGAGCTCCCACTTAATAAACAGTTCAGCTATTCTAAGAAGCAGGTACTGAGAGACGATTGGGTGTGCAAGAGCACGTTCTAGGGAAAACACTGGGGAGAGAAAGATGGAGTGCGAGCCAGAGGAGGATGGGGAGCTGGCATATCCACGGAGCGGGCCTGACCCTGTGCGGCAGAGAAGTGTGGCAGGGACAGTCTAACGCCACGGTGCGCTTCACTCCCGGCCAAGCGGGCAGAGAACCCCCAAGCCACAGTGGCCTGGCTGGCTGTGGGGAGAAGGCAGGCCGCCCAGAGCTGTTGGTGGGTCTCAGAGCACAGCTCAGCACAGCACAGCTCAGCACAGCACAGCTCAGTTCAGCACAGCTCAGCTCAGCAGAGCACAGCACAGCACAGCTCATCTCAGCACAGCACAGCACAGCTCAGCTCAGCTCAGCTCAGCTCAGCACAGCACAGCACAGCACAGCACAGCACAGCACACCTCAGCACAGCACAGCTCAGGATAGCACAGCACAGCACAGCACAGCACAGCACAGCTCAGGACAGCACAGCGCACCACAGCACAGCTCGTCTCAGCACAGCACAGCTCAGCACCACAGCAAAACTGACCACAGCACAGCACAGCACAGCACAGCTCAGGACAGCACAGCGCACCACAGCACAGCTCGTCTCAGCACAGCACAGCTCAGCACCACAGCAAAACTGACCACAGCACAGGACAGCACAGCACAGCACAGGACAGGACAGGACAGCACAGCACAGCACAGCACAGCACAGCACAGCACAGCACAGCTCAGCTCAGCAGAGCACAGCACAGCACAGCTCAGCTCAGCAGAGCACAGCACAGCACAGCTCATCTCAGCACAGCACAGCACAGCACAGCTAAGGACAGCACAGCACAGCTCAGTTCAGCACAGCTCAGCTCAGCAGACCACAGCACAGCACAGCTCATCTCAGCACAGCACAGCACAGCACAGCTCAGCTCAGCTCAGCTCAGCTCAGCTCAGCACAGCACAGCACAGCTCAGGACAGCACAGCACAGCACAGCACAGCACAGCACAGCACAGGACAGCACAGCACAGCACAGGACAGCACAGCACAGCACAGCACAGCACAGCTAAGGACAGCACAGCACAGCTCAGTTCAGCACAGCTCAGCTCAGCAGAGCACAGCACAGCACAGCTCATCTCAGCACAGCACAGCACAGCACAGCACAGCACAGCTCAGCTCAGCTCAGCTCAGCTCAGCTCAGCTCAGCACAGCACAGCACAGCTCAGGACAGCACAGCACAGCACAGCACAGCACAGCACAGCACAGGACAGCACAGCACAGCACAGCACAGCACAGCACAGCTCAGGACAGCACAGTGCACCACAGCACAGCTCGTCTCAGCACAGCACAGCTCAGCACCACAGCAAAACCGACCACAGCACAGGACAGCACAGCACAGCACAGCACAGCACAGCACAGCACAGCACAGGACAGCACAGCACAGCACAGCACAGCACAGCACAGCACAGGACAGCACAGCACAGCACAGCACAGCACAGCTAAGGACAGCACAGCACAGCTCAGTTCAGCACAGCTCAGCTCAGCAGAGCACAGCACAGCACAGCTCATCTCAGCACAGCACAGCACAGCTCAGCTCAGCTCAGCTCAGCTCAGCTCAGCACAGCACAGCACAGCTCAGGACAGCACAGCACAGCACAGCACAGCACAGCACAGTACAGCACAGCACAGGACAGCACAGCACAGCACAGCACAGCTCAGGACAGCACAGCGCACCACAGCACAGCTCGTCTCAGCACAGCACAGCTCAGCACCACAGCAAAACCGACCACAGCACAGGACAGCACAGCACAGCACAGCACAGCACAGCACAGCACAGGACAGCACAGCACAGCACAGCACAGCACAGCACAGCACGGCACGGCACGGCACGGCACGGCACGGCACGGCACGGCACAGCACAGGACAGCACAGCACAGCACAGGACAGCACAGCACAGCACAGCACAGCTAAGGACAGCACAGCACAGCACAGCACAGGACAGCACAGCACAGCACAGCACAGCACAGCACAGCACAGCACAGCACAGGACAGCACAGCACAGCACAGCACAGCACAGCTAAGGACAGCACAGCACAGCTCAGTTCAGCACAGCTCAGCTCAGCAGAGCACAGCACAGCACAGCTCATCTCAGCACAGCACAGCACAGCACAGCACAGCACAGCTCAGCTCAGCTCAGCTCAGCTCAGCTCAGCACAGCACAGCACAGCTCAGGACAGCACAGCACAGCACAGCACAGCACAGCACAGCACAGCACAGGACAGCACAGCACAGCACAGCACAGCACAGCACAGCTCAGGACAGCACAGCGCACCACAGCACAGCTCGTCTCAGCACAGCACAGCTCAGCACCACAGCAAAACCGACCACAGCACAGGACAGCACAGCACAGCACAGCACAGCACAGCACAGCACAGCACAGGACAGCACAGCACAGCACAGCACAGCACAGCACAGCACAGCACAGCACAGGACAGCACAGCACAGCACAGCTAAGGACAGCACAGCACAGCTCAGTTCAGCACAGCTCAGCTCAGCAGAGCACAGCACAGCACAGCTCATCTCAGCACAGCACAGCACAGCTCAGCTCAGCTCAGCTCAGCTCAGCACAGCACAGCACAGCTCAGGACAGCACAGCACAGCACAGCACAGCACAGTACAGCACAGCACAGGACAGCACACCACAGCACAGCACAGCTCAGGACAGCACAGCGCACCACAGCACAGCTCGTCTCAGCACAGCACAGCTCAGCACCACAGCAAAACCGACCACAGCACAGGACAGCACAGCACAGCACAGCACAGCACAGCACAGCACAGGACAGCACAGCACAGCACAGCACAGCACAGCACAGCACAGGACAGCACAGCACAGCACAGCACAGCACAGGACAGCACAGCACAGCACAGGACAGCACAGCACAGCACAGCACAGCTAAGGACAGCACAGCACAGCACAGCACAGGACAGCACAGCACAGCACAGCACAGCACAGCACAGCACAGCACAGCACAGGACAGCACAGCACAGCACAGCACAGCACAGCTAAGGACAGCACAGCACAGCACAGCACAGCACAGCACAGCACAGGACAGCACAGCACAGCACAGCACAGGACAGCACAGGACAGCACAGCACAGCACAGCACAGCACAGCACAGGACAGCACAGCACAGCACAGCACAGCACAGCACAGCTCAGCTCAGGACAGCACAGGACAGCACAGCACAGCACAGCACAGCACAGCACAGCACAGCACAGCACAGCTCAGGACAGCTCAGCTCAGCTCAGCACAGCACAGCACAGGACAGCACAGCACAGCACAGGGGAGGGTCAGTTATGGAGTCGTGCACGTTGGAGACGTGACAGGCACATTTTCTTGGGCACCGCGTTCCACCCCTTCTGCCATGTATCAGTTGGCTCGGGCCGCCATCACAAATACCATAGGCCGAGTGGTTTAAACGACAGAAATGTATCGCCTGACAGTTCTGCAAGCTGAAAGTTCGAGTGCTAGGTTTTGGCACGGTTGGTTTCTGCCCAGGGCTCCGTCCTTGGCTTACAGATGCCCGTCTTCTCCCCGTGTCCTCACGTGGCCTTTCCTCTGTGTGTCCAGTTAGGTTTTTAAAAGGACCCCGGGATTCCCCACTCACTCGGAGTCAGGGTTTGCCCGGTGCGAGAGCTTCTCCCCTGTCCTCCCCTCCGCCCCGCCCCCACTCCTTCATACAGAGCTGCCATCTGTGGGGTTCCTTCACGTCTGTCCGCCCTCCTTCCTCTCTTTCACGGTGAGGAGGCGGCACGCGAAATGGCCAGTGGGTACCCAGTGGGTACCTAGGGTGAGACCGGTAGGAAGAAGCGGGCGGGCAGAGGGAAGACAGGTCCTTCCTTCCTTCCTTCCTTCCTTCCTTCCTTCCTTCCTTCCGTCCGTCGCGGGAATCTGAACGCTAAAAACCCACACCCGGAGCAGAGTGTTGCTGCAGGGTGTGCTTGTTGGGCCCGTAACCCTGGTGGTGGGGTGCCGGGGTGGGGGGCTGGGTGGGCGGGGAAATGACTGCAACCGTCACAGCCGGACCTCCCCGGGACCCTCATCGTTCCCGGCCGGTGTCTGGCCTACGAACTCTAATAAGACTCCGAGGTCGGCTGTTTAGCGACCCCCCCCCCCTGGACTCGCCCCCACCCCCACCCCACCCCCCCGCACGCCCGCCGCCGCCGCCCGTGATTCTCCACGGGTTGAGCGCGTTGGCCCGGGTCAGGAAGAGGAGAGGGAGACGGTGTCGTTGGCCCAGGGCGACGGTGGGGCGAGTTTTCGCCAACAATTTTTTCCTCCCTAGCGGTTGGAAAGCGGCCGCCTAAGGGTGGGGGAGGTTTGAACAAAGGCGGCGGGGAGAAAGAAGCCCCAGGCCAGGTCGGAGGCGCTGACTGGACCGGAGAGCTTTCTGCATTTGAATGAAGCCATTGAACGAGGACCTTTGGAATGTGTCGACCTGGCCTCCCCCTCCCTTCTCGGCCCCAACCCCCATCTCCTCCCTCCCTCCCTCCCTCCCTCCCCCCCCCCCCCCCACAGAGTTTCCTTCCCGTCCACGGACTGACCTGCGACCTTCCATCCTGCCAGACCTTGCACGGAATAAATAATACCTCCTCTTTTAGAGTTCTCTCGCTCTATCCAGAAAATAAACAAACCGAGGAACAGACGACCCCCCCGCCCCACCCCCCACCCCCCACACACCTGTCACCCCATGTCATGCCTCTCAGGGCAGTGCCACTCCCTTTGGGCACAGCCAGACTTCCTGGACTCAGCCAGGGCCTCTCAGGGCACTGCCACTCCCTCTGGGCACAGCCAGACTTCCTGGACTCAGCCAGGGTTCTCAGGGCACTGCCACTCTCTCTGGGCCTCTCAGGGTACCCTGCTTGAACAACAGCGACTCAGCAGTCAAGGTGCTTACATACTCTCAATGGCGGCCGGTCAAGACACAAAAGCAAACATCCGCCAGTTCCACTACATGGTGGTGTGTTCCCAGGCAAACAGTAAAGCGGTGCATTGAATTAGGGGTAGAAGGCCATTCCCCATAGTCCACGGTCCTTCGCCAGAGCTGCGTGTTAGCCTCACAATGTGTGCCCTAGCCTTGAATTCATGCGAGTTGAGTAATGAAGCTTCGAGGCCTCCCCACAACTCCCAGCCATGCAGAGTTTCCCCAGAAGCTGAGGTGAAAAGAGGGAGTCCTCCTGGGTGGGGCGGGGTGGCCATGGGCAAGAAGAAGGGCTTCCTGGCTCAGAGCTCACAGTTCCGCCTCGGCGCCAACCCAGGTCGCAGGGTCCCAATCACATACATTAATTCTGCAGAAAGACAGACATAAGGCTGTGTTCAGGTGTAACTGTGCCCATGAGGTCCAGGCCCAGAGATAGAGGAGAGAGAGAGAGAGAGAGAGAGAGAGAGAGAGAGAGAGAGAGAGAGAGAGAGAGAGAGAGGTAAAGGGTTCCTGGGTTCATGGCCAGAGAGACATGCTAGGAAGTCCCTAACCACATGGTCCCCCCAGCAGCCCCTTTGCCTCCAAAAACATAGGTGGGAGGGGACAGACCCCTGAGACCCAGGGTGATAAGGCCAGGCAAGGTCCCCCGGCCTGGAATGTGGGATTGGGGGAGACTTTCCAAGGCCATTGTGATGCTTCCCCAGTGCGGTGGGAGGTGTCCCTGCGGTAGCAGCTCTGTGCTTCTCCTCCAGACCTGGGGGGTGGGGGGGGCGGCGTGGAGGTATCTGCACGCACTCCACTAGAAAGAGAAGGCCTGGTCTATGTGCCCCGGCAGCCAGGGCATCCCGGGTACTGAGTGTAAAGGGTGTGGGGCTGAGAGGCCCGTGGAGGGACGTCGGGGCTCAGAGGGGAGGGCGTCGGCAAGGGGAGCCCTCTGCCTCGCTCTCACGCACCATCACAGACAGCACAGGCCCCAGGGCTCACACAAGGGACACTTATTTCTCACAGATCGGGGTGCCAGCATGGTGGGTTCCTGGGGAGGGTCCTCTTCCTGGCTGGCACATGGCCACCTTCTCCCCGGGTTCTGCTACAGTAGGGAGACAGTTCTGGTTTCTTCCTTGTCTGAGGGCACCGATCCCATCCTGAGGATCTCCCCCCCCCCCTTCGAAGTATTGATTTGGGGGACACAAACAGACGCTCTATGACAGTCATTCGCAGCCTGAGGGATTCAGGCAGGTGGGAGGGGTGAGGTGGGAAGGTGGGGCTGGTGGGGAGTGTGTGTGGTCTATGAGTGAGGGGATGTTCGGGGTCGGTGGGCAGAGCGTGGGGCCCCGGATGTCAAAGCCGCCTGGGCAGATGTCAGGTGGCGGTAGCGGGGGCGAGTGGGGGAGACCATCGCAGAGTGGAAGGTCATAAAGTTAAAGGTTGGGAGTGGGGCCGATGGTCCACGTGGAGGCAAAGTCCTCCACCTCCTCAAGCGGGAATCCGGGAGAGATTCTGCCTAGGAGAGGATGGGTGGTGTGTGGAGGTGACAAGGGTGAGGGAGGGGCAGAATTTACTTCCCAGCCCCCTGGGACTTCGTAAGGTCACAGGGGATAAGCAAGTGTGAGCAGCCCTGGTGGAGACGGTGTGGGGGAGAATGGGGCTGCTGGGAAGTCTCAGTCAAGGTGGGCACGTCCGATAATACAGCGGGAGGGGCAGCAGCGGGGACTGGCCAGAATGGATTGGGTAAACAGGGCTGTCTAAGTGACCCCGTGTGGTGACCGGCCTTCCACAGCTCGTTGGGACACCCGCCTGCCTGGGAAGAGAGAGGGGGCAGGATGACCTTTCCCACCGGTTGGTTGCTGTCTTTCCCTTCGCAGCACCCCTTGCGTCTGCGTTCCTGAGAGCTTGGACAGCATTTTGCTGGCTGGGGCGGGGGGGGGGGGGGGATGAGTGTGGGGTCAGGGTGCAGCCCCAGATGGCCAGAACTGGAAACTCTGATGTTGTGATTGTGCTTCCCCACCGCAGGCAGACAGAACACATCTGGCTCCCTGTGTGTGCAGAAATCCGTAGACGTATGTGAAATTTGGGAGCTCGCCAAAGGCGCGACCGTTCTCCTGAAGGATGGTAAAATGTGGCCTCCGGGCATCTGGACAACGGCAGTCCTGGTCCCACGTGTCCATCCCGTTGGACAGCTGACTCACGTGAGAAGGAGAGACGAAAGGGTGACGATGCCGTTCTCTTTAAAGATCTGAGCCACCTGTGCGGGTATGCCCGAGTGTGCTTTCTGTCCCCGCCTCAGCATGGAGGCTTGTCACCCAAGCATGCCCTGCGCAAGGAGTGGGAGGTGGCCCCCGGAGCACGCGTGCTCCTTCTGACCGGGTCTTTGCACCGTGTCTGGTGACCGGAGGCCACATGCCTTTGTCCTCTGTGGTGCCGCAGACTAGCACCCGTGAAACCAGGGAGAGCCAGCAGATGTGTGCGTGACAGACCCCGTGGGCTCCCTGACAGCAGCCCCGAGCCGAGCCTCACCTCACCTCTTTCCTGTTCCGCAGCCTCCTACTCTTCCCTTTGGTGTTTGACTGTGATCCCCGGGACCGGGAGGCTTTGCTCCAGGCTGCAGATCTTCACATCCCACCTCTCATTCTTGAGAGGTGTTTGGCGTTCCTAGGTGTCCACCTAAGAAACATCCAAACCTCCAGACTCCTTGGAGAATGTTAATGAGTGTATCTGAGTCACACTGACAGACAACCATTGCCAGGAAGCGGTCTCAAGGGCTGGAGAAAATACTCCAGAAAAGGGCAGTTTTGCAGCTTATTTTATATAATTGGGATACACGGAGGAGGCAGAAGGCCTGGTACACGAAAGCCGTTGGTGGCAGAGTCAGGGGGCAGGAGAAAGCAAGTGGGGACACCTCTGGGACTGGATTAAGAAGTAAAACGGAGGGACGCTTACTTCTTTTGCACGGGTGGGTAACGGGGTAGATAATAATTCACGTTTACAGCACGTAAGGATGGTATCCAGGGAACAAGACGAAGATGAGGGGGTTCTGTTGTCTTGGGCACCGGTGCAGTGGGCTGTGCCCTGAGGTGTCTGGAAAACAGGATCGCTCAGACATTCCGAGGGTATGTTATCTTAGATGCCAAAAGATAACAGACGGGCTCACTGAAGGCAAAGGGTGACCTTTGTCTGTCAAGGAAGCTACAGGCCTAGGATGTGACTGCCCACCGTGACTTGCTTTCATTCGGGAATTTTTATGTTCAGACCCTCCTGTGCGGTTACGTTCGGTCTCTAAGTTTGTGGGGCCTGCCACGCCGGCCTCTCCTGAGCTTGACAGGTTTAGTAAGTGGCCCCCTTCTTTGTCCGCATTTCCCCCTTTGGGCCGTAAGTCGATCCGAAGGATGCACCGATGATGTGGTCTCCCGGGACTAGGAAGGCTCACTCCTAGGAATTCTTAGTGTTTCCCTTTGTCTTGCTGTAATGGTGGACCATTGCGGATGGGGCCGGACCGTAACCTTGGATGGCAGTCCAGGCCAATTTTTGTTGTTGTTGTTGTTGTTGTTTTCCCCAAAGGAAAGGTGAGTAAGCGGAAGGCAGGTAGGTCTCATGAGCCTTCACTGAGTAAAAAACACACTGAATCGTTTCTAACCTATAAGCTATCGTGATTCAAACGTTGCCGTCTGTCTCGGTTTTCTGTATTTTGCAGCCAGTGTAACGTTTACTTATAGTTTGAGGGCACACCGTGTATGTATCGCTGTAGTTCTCACAATCTGACCGTGAGATGGGTTCCCGTGCACCGGTGGTGTTGTTCTTGTGATCTGAATATCCCATCTACTTCCCATGGGAAGCATCTAATTCCTGCTAGTTGTGCAATCGGGAACTGAGTTTAATTTTTATTTGGGGCCGAGGCTGTTAAGAACACAATGGTATGAATCACAATCACCATCTAAAAATGTCTAGAGGCCAGGAGGACGGTAAGAGTTTCATGAGTCAATTTCCTGTGTCTCACTCGGCAGCCCCGTTACAGAGGGCCATTATTTTAATAGCCGCTTAAGCTTCTCTGAATTAATATAGTCAGTAGTCTTTGTCGAGGTGAGGGGTAAGCGTCATTGTGTTCTAGCATTTATACGTAAAATTCCTTTATCGGTATTTCTTTTCTACTAACCTTCTACGACTTCACTTGTCTTTCTCAGTTTGTGTCCTTTTTCGCATTCAGAAATGATCAACAGTATCAGAACAAACGACTCCCTTTTAACTTCTCTCAAAACCACATACACACGCCTTTTCTTCCTTCTATGCTGGCATGCCTTCTAAGTTTCCAAAGAGAAAGCGTAAATAGTATTATCGAAAATACAGAGCCGGCCCGGTGGCTCAGGCCGTTGGAACTCCGTGCTCCTGATGCCGAAGGCTGCCGGTTCGATTCCCGCATGGGCCGGTGGGCTCTCGACCACGAGGTGGCCGGTTGGATTCCCGCAAGGGATGCTGGGCTGCGCCCCCTGCAACTGACAGCGGCAACCGGACCTGGAGGTGAGCTGCGCCTTCCACGACTACGATCGGAAGGACAACAACTTGACTGGGAAAAAGCCCCGGCAATTCACCCTGTTCCCCAATAAAGTCCTGTCCCCCTTCCCCAATGTAAAAAAATAAAAATAAATAAATAAATAAATAAATAAATAAATAAATAAATAAATAAAATTTAAAAAAAAAGAAGAGAAGAAAAGAAAAACAAATATTTTACCGGAAAAGAAAGAAAATACCAAAGTTATTCTGTGCACCTTCAATGATTAACAGTTGGGGTATATGAGTACAGGGTTTGAGAAAAGCCTAAAGAACAAGTATAACTATCATTGTGACTGATAATATTAGCGGGCAGGTAAAGACAATCAAACGAATGGTTATTTTAAGTCCCACGTCAATTCGTAGGTCTACAGGCCTTCTTGAGGTCTCGGGATAGCTGTCTACCCCTGACGTCAGCAGCTTTTCGTCCTCCGGGAGCCTTTGAGGTTGGCCGTCGGTGGAGGCGAGTGTCAGACAGGAGCAGATGTCCAGCCACAGGTGGGCAACTCTTTTTCATGAGCGATGTGAATCCTTGCGTTAACGCCTTTAAGTTCACTGCACCTGGATCGATTAGTGATAACGAATAAGTCCCTGTCAACGAGGTTGGAGGGTCTTTAGCTGATGTCATATCCAGTGGTGGACGACGTCTCCCGGTTGTGAGTCGTGGTCTTGGAAGTCTTCGTGTCCCGGGAGCACGCTGAAGCGAATCGGTTGCAGACTTATCGGTTTATTTAAGCTGCTTGATAAGTCCTTGATAATAACGCAAAATGTCTCCTTTCGGTAAGATTGTTTCACACGTCCGGTCACACGGGGTGAACGCTGACTACTGAGGAGAAAGTCTACGTTTACCAAAAGGAGTAGCTCTCAGGTTGAGAAACACCGTAAGGAGAGTTTTCAGCCAAGGGAGACGAAAAGCTTCTCAAAATTTACCCAGTGGAGTTTTAACTGTACCGTTTGTACGTTCTACAAATCCAGAGGACCGGGGTGATAAGCCACGACGAAAATGCTGCAGGGTAGGCCGGATGTTCCCGATCGAGTGCATCCTTTGCCTCAGAGACTATGTAACTCACAGGGAATGCCCCTAGTTCGGGATCATTTCTTTCCAGTCGTGACTTACCCACCATCGAGGCTGTTGCTCTCCTGCAAGGGGATGTCTCCACCTAGTGAGACAACCGTACAGATCGTGACTCACACACATCTGTACCGTGGAGAGGGTGGCCTTCGGATAAACTCCTTTATCCGAATTTCCTGTGTTTTCATGCACGACTAGGAAGAGAGTTTATAGCGAAGGTGTCCCAGGGTGGGAGCTTTAGATAATACTTCCTCTAGAGTGTCTTCGGCTCGGCTCGTTTCCCTTCAGGGTTCCGTTGAATGGGATCGGGCCGATCTCATTTTAAGGAGACAAACAGAGGCTGGGCCATGAATGAAAAATTCGGAACCCCGTCGTGATAGTATCCAGTCAGACCCGGGGAATCCTCTCGGCTGTTTTTTGTCTGTTTGCTTTTAGAAGAGGAAAGATTATTATTTAGGGTTAATTCGTAG
Organism: Rhinolophus sinicus; assembly: GCF_057876585.1. Lineage (NCBI taxonomy): Eukaryota > Metazoa > Chordata > Mammalia > Chiroptera > Rhinolophidae > Rhinolophus > Rhinolophus sinicus. The sequence goes on from NW_028290711.1 coordinate 34,999, forward strand.
CCCATCTTTAGATATTAGATGGCAAGGTATTTTCCTTTGGGTAAACAAAATCGAAGCTTGTCCTTTGACACCCTGTGTCCCTTAATGGCTAGCTATTGCGATCGGTAAATCGCGTCCTCTTATGGTAGGGGGTCCAATGTGTCCTAGAGCGTAAGAGTAAGTTATCCGTATATTGGCTGAGAGTATCATTTCTGGGACATTTTGCATTCGTTCAAATCGGCGTTTAGCATCTGAGAGAAGCAGGTGGGACTCTCTGTCTACCCCGGGGCACGACTGTCCACGTAAACTCTGATCTTCCCAGGTAGAAAGGCAAAGAGGTATTTCCTGTCCTGTGTTTTACAGGAATGCTGAAAAAAGGCACCGCGTCTATCTATCACCGGAAAATATCTCGGCAGTACACGCGGGAATATCTGATAATGGGGTATGTGGGTTTGGAACTACAGGATCTCTTTGTTTATAGCTCCGATATCCTGTGCAAATCTCCATCCTTTCCCATTGGGTTTCTTTACCGGAAGGTTAGGAGAATTACAGGGGCTCATGCGTGGCATGAACCAGCCCGCGCCCCCCCCCCCCCCATTATGTAATCTTGTGTGATGGGCTAATTCCAGCTAGCCCGTTAGGCCTTAAAGGATAGTGTCAAATATTACGCAGAGGCAAACTATAATCCATAGTTATTTTAATAGGAGTGACTGACTTATTCTTGCCAGCATCTCTACCGGAAAAGGCCCAGAGTTGCATTGGAGTGTCCCGTCATAAACGTCCAGTCGGTGTTGTCAAGGTCAGTTTCCTCTCACGCGGTTTCTTTCAAAATCGTTCCTTTCCCGATTGGTTCAGTATAGTATTCATTTATTTCTAAATACGTTTTAGCCGGGATCTCCAGCCTCTGCGACTTAGGAGCTGTGCTGTAAACCTCGGAGAATGATTACGTGCAACTGGCCCTTTCGTCCCGTCCCTAGACCACCAAGCTAAGTCAAGTTGGAAGGTTGAAAAGGACAGACATGATCTGCTCTCACTCCCATCTGGGATTAGGAGAGAAAGCAAAAACCGAGGTGGCAAAATGAACAAAACACACGTTCATCGATACAGACCACAGAATGGTGGTGACAGAGGGTACTGGGATGGGGAGAGAGCCGAATACGTAAAGGGGTCGACTTTAGGTCGAGGGATGGAAACTAGCCATCGGGTGCAGAGCACGTGATAGACTATACACATGCCGTGAGGGTGAAAGTCGGGAAATTAATGAGTCAGACTTAGTTCGGTCACCTCATAGCTTGCTATTCATCTATCTTCTCTTTGTGTTTCCCCTTTACTGCTCGATTTCATGATTCTGCTCGTTTCCCTTCCTTGAGACTATACATACCTTGTGGATCTGATTGATCAGAAGAGCACTAATCTGGAAAAAAAAAGAAAAAGAAAAAGAAAAAAACCCGCTGAATTCTCAGGCGCCCAGAGACCGGGATCCATGGCTGCAACACCCTTGCAGCTTTTCCTGATGACGTATGACACACTCCAGCCGTGGCCGCCGAGTTCGAGATAACCTTATGAAGCAGACCGGACCGCAGGAGGTGATTTGTCAACCGTCAGCCCTGAAACTTGCGATGACCAGCTGTCATCTTTCTCGGTTCTTTCCCCCCGCCTGCCTGCCTGCCTGCCTGCCTGCCTGCCTGCCTGCCTGCCTGCCTGCGAAGCCTCTCGATTATTCTCAGTTCAGGGAAGATGCCTTTTTTTCCCCCCACGGACGTCAGTCTGCCATCTTCCCCGGCTGCCGGCACCTAGAATAAAATACACTCTTCTCCTCACTGACCCTCCTCGTCACTCAAGTTTTTGGGGCCCGGGCAACGAGCACCACCATCCCCGAGTCTGGTAACGAACTCTGGAGACCACGGCGGGGACGTGGATCGAACTGGACTGATCTGAGTTGGAGAGTCTCACTCCCTTGCTCCTTGCCTCCGTGTGGGGTAGCGGAGGTAGAGTGCCGGAATGCATCAGTGATCCCTGATGCTTATGGCTGGCCAAGCCCAGGGAGGGGATTACAGAGACGTCCCAGTAACTGCCGAGATCTCCTTCGTCCCAGGGACCCTCCCGGCTCTCCCCCTCCCTGGCAGGCTGCCTATGACTGCCTCAGTCGGTGAGGAATAAAAGCAACTGACGGGACTTGGAAACCGTGTGTCGGTGAATCGTGGAATCTGTCAAACCGAGGAAGTGCACTGGAATTCCCTTATCTCTGCCGTCGGAGCCTCTCGCTGTCACTGGGTTTGGGGGCTTACGCGTAAGCCTTCTGTGCTTCGTGCCAATTCGGGTAACTCCGAGGCCAATTTTTGGTGCTGGGTTGTTCAGAGACCGGGTTTTGACCCCCAGATCCCCGTTTCAGGAGGATTTGGTTCTGTGAGTTCTCGTCTGCTTTTGGTTCCGGTTTGTTGGTGACTTCTTTGTTCCGTTTTGTTCACCTCCGGTCTGTCCGTTCCCCTCCCCCCCCCTTTTTTTTCTCCTTCCTCCCCTTCACTTTTCTGTTTATACCTTAAACACCAAACCGATAGGGGGCTCTATGTCTGCACGCTCTCCTCAGAGCCCTCTGGGCCATATATCAGGCAATCGGTCGGTCAGCCTATAATGAAAAATAAAAAAATATCTACACCGATGGTTCATAGAAAAGGGGAATTCACCCATCTCCTAGTCCACTTATAACTAGACACCAACTCTGTGTTTGAAAATAAAACTTTTTAAAGATTTTTCTGTCGGTAACTTTCAGGGTCTTACGGAGAGCAAGAAATACAAACACCGCCGCTACTGCCTGAGGCTGAGTTACCCGGAAAAAAAAAAAAAAAAAAAAAAAAAAAAAAAAAAAAAAAGAAAGAAAGAAAGAAAGAAAGAAAGAAAGAAAGAAAGAAAGAAAGAAAGAAAGAAAAAGGGCACTTTTGAAATCTAGTGGCTAATCTCACAAGCCGAACACTCCTTGCGTTTTCCAGCTTCCTTCAAACTGTCATGGGCAAATAAAAAATCTTAAGTCTTCTCTCTATAGTCATTATTAATACTGTTTATGTATATGATCTCTGATATCTATGTTTTTCTATGTTTTATGTACAACATAACGTTCTGGCCTCCGGCTGGTATTAGAAGATTGTAATATTTGGTTGGCTTAAAGAAAAAAGATTAAGCGCTTATATAAATTAAAAATAAAGAACAAAAACTGACCCAAGTACTTTTCCGGATCACATGATCTAAGAAAATAGTTGAAACCGAGGCTAGATCAACTTTTGGTTAAATAGACATGTCTTTTGAAGTCGCTACCACTATCGTTAAATATAATATGTTTTGTTATACCACGGTTTACAAAAATTGACTTAGGTAATAATAGACTCTAAAATCTCCTGGAGTTGTTAAAAATAATGAAGAAACACAAGCAAAATAAAAGGTTGTTAATGAAATTTTTTAGTAATAATGATTAAGCACGCACGCACGCACGCACGCACGCACCCACAAAGCAGGACAATAAAGTGTGTGAAGCTGTCGCAACGATGTTGCTGACCTTTTTTTTTGATGTCAGAGGGATTGTTCATTATGAATTTGTACCAACTTGACAAACCGTTCACCGAGTTTACTATTTGGAAGTGCTGAAAAGCCTGCATGAAAAAGTGACATGACCTGAAACTTGTCACCAACAGTTCGTGACTCTTGCCTCACGACAGAGCACCAGCTCACAGGGCAATGTCTGTGAGGGAGTTTTCGGCCAGTAAACAAATAACTGTATCGGAACTCCCTCCCTACTCACCTGATCTGGTTCCCCAACGACTTCTTTCTTTAGCCAAAGATAAAGGAAATATTGAAAGGAAGACATTTTGATGACATTCAGGACATCAAGAGTAATAACGATGACAGCTCTGATGACTATTCCAGAAAAAGAGTTCCAAAATTGCTTTGAAGAGTGGACTAGGTGCTGGCATTAGTGCATAGCTTCCCAACGGGAGTACTTCAAAGGTGACCATAATGATATTCAGCAATGAGGTATGTAGCACTTTTTCTAGGATGAGTTCGTGAACTTGATCAGCCTACCTTGTGTGTGTGTGTGTGTGTGTGTGTGTGTGTGTGTGAGACAGAGTGCATGCTTAAACGTGCTTTCCTGAATTCTTTTGGTAACTGGAAGCCTTAGAGTTGAACTAAGGTAAGTTACATGATAAAAAGTATTAAATATGCAGATATTTCAAACTAACAAAATACTAAAATATTAATTATAAGATAAGTCTGCGTTCATCTACTTTTATCTCCTTATTATGGGAAAGCTAAAACCTAAATTAAGGTATGTTAATAAATGTGTTTTGTACTTTATTAAAAATACGATGGCAAAACACTTGTAAATATATTTCCAGCAGAGCCTACACTTCTGAGTTACAAAGTACGTTCCTAGATATTCCAGTAGAAATGCTAATCGTTTATTTATTAGTTATCAGTAAAAACTCGGGTTCTACAGGTTACAGATTCTAATTAATATTTTTAAAGTTACATAAAGTAATATGTTCTCAAAGGAGGTATAAGAGATAAAAATACATTTTTAAAGAAATCGGGGGGGGGACGACAGACTAGTTTGTCCTACATTTGGTAAGAAGACACACTGAGAGGGACTGGAAAAGTTATAAAAGGTTTCAGAAGAAAAATCTTGAAAACAGATCACATGTAGTTCAGCTAACTGCAATTCAGTACATAAATTTTAGTATCAGAAGAAAGGGAGTGCAACATTAGAGTCGACTGTTCTCTCTCTGCGACGTAGGACAAAGTTTTTGGAACTACCGTGTTTCCCCCAAAAGAAGACTGGGTCTTAGGTCAATTTTTGCTCCATTGGGACTTGTTTTCAAGGGATGTCTTATTTTTCCATGTACAGCAGTAGTCTACATTTGTTCAGCTACGGTCGTGTCATCTTCTTCGGGAACATCGTCAGGACGTACTAAACGCTTCCGTCTGGCTGAGATCTTACCTGGGGCTTATTTTCGGAATAGGTCTTATTTTGGAGGAAACGTGTTATTTGTTACTGAAATTACAGAGAGAGAGAGAGAGAGAGAGAGAGAGAGAGAGAGAGAGAGAGAGAGAGAGAGAGAGAAACTCTGCCTGGAAAGCAAAGGCTTTAGGTGCCATCAGAATATTCTCTATTTTATACCATCCTCATCATGGGGTCCTCGGTTACTAGAGAAAACCAAATCTCCACACTAGTAAGAACTGAGTGTAACGTTTACATACTTACATATAATAATTACATAAACCTCTGTATTTTGGTACTGCTGGAGTTCCTGTACCCTTCTCAGGTCAGATATGAACCCGTGTAAAGAAGAATTTTACTATTTTCACTAAAAACCGAGATAAGTTTAAAGTAAATTCATTAAGTTTAGCCCGATATTTTCCTTGACCTCACAGAGCGTTGGAGTCATCGACTTCCTGTCGCATCCCTGACGAGAAGGCTTCTATGCTAAGGAAGGCCGGGAAATTTGTTACCATGTCTTTCACAAGTGAGACAGGGAAAAGGAGGGAAAAAAGGAGCAGAAAGGCTGGAGACGAGGCCAGAGACAGGCCAGACTTTTTGGCTGCAGTTATACACGGGCTAAGGCCGAGACGACCTCAGGGCTACCCCGGCATCCCCAAAAGAGGCACGCCAGGCAAAGGAGCCCGCTTTGGACATAGAAGCCCAGATTCACCGGAGTGAGGAGTACGCTAATCTTCCAAAATAGCTGTGCTCCCTGTGCAGACTACAAGGGCAGGCGGAAGAGAGATTGTCCCCTACTCCAAAGGGAGCGGGGGGACCAACTCCTTCCCTGCAAATGGCTGTCATCGAGTAACGGGGCCCGAGTTTTCCCACAGCTCTCAAGAAGACCGTCATCATCACAGGGGAAGAACCACAGGTGACCTGCGATGCGGCAGGGAAGCCTGCTGATTTCCCGATGAATACAAGGGCCGCTTACCCTTTCTCAGCTGTTCGCTCTGGACTTATTGCCTCTAAAACCTGTTTGGTTGTGAAGACGAACGGAGCCCCTAGATCTGGGCTCGTACTCGGCCCGTTTCTTGCCAATGGCCCGTACCACAGAGGAAAAGTCACACGAGTCGATCGTCCTTTAGAAAGGACTCTGGAAAAGTTTTGTCAGGAGACCCGTAAGCCCTGCCTCTAACGGCTGCCTGTGAGTTTAGATTCTGACCTAAATTCTCTTTTCTCTCCATTATTAACTTAGGAGAGTTTCGGCAGGCACTCAGGAGATACGGGGACCGGCCCCTCCCCCCAGCCCCACCCCTCGGACCCGGGGGCCAAGTATTTCTAAAAGGTTAGAAAGAGGGGTCCCCGACGGGCCGTTTAACTCCTAAATAGGAGGGACCTTGTGCAGTTCTCCCGAGCACCCCGAGTGCCGTCAACCTGCAGAGAGTCGTTGGCTGTGTCCCCTTCCCTCCGTAAACGTAGAATGTAAAACCGTCTCGCTAAAACCGGTAGCAAACGTGGTACTGACACAGAATCCCACGCGATGTGTGTTTATTTTCTCCCCCGTTCGGGTTGTTTGAGTACTCGCAGGCCGTGAGAATTTACTTTTCTCACGGAAGTTAGACATACCGTGGATGACTCACACACATCGATGTCTGGTTTTCTTTCACACAGCCGTGTGCCGTCGTGGCCGCCTCGATGTCCCGCATCACTTAAAAATGCTGCCTTTTCACGGTCATTTTGACTCGGGGGAAGGGGCAAACGTCACACGGTGCCAGATCCGGTGAGTAAGGTGGCTAAGGACACGCCATAATATTTTTATCCGACAGAGATCGCCATAGCAGAAGCGATGAGCGACACGGAGCTTCTCCGTTGTGATCACAAAGTACGGTGAACGCTGTTGCGTCGTGCCCTTCAAGACAAAGGCAGGTATCTTCGACGTAGGAAGCGGCACATCGAACCTTACCGTGTTTCTCCAAAAATAAGACCGGGTCTCGTGTGGATTTTTTCCTGCAAAATATGCTTCGGGGCTCATTTTCGGGGGCCGTCTCATGAAAAATCATGCCGGGGCTTATTTACCGCTCGGGTCTGATTGTTGGGGAGAGGTGGTAGTAACGGTGCGTGACGAGTTTCCACTCGCTCTGTGCGGTCAGTCGTGTGTGAGCTACGGTTGACTGAAGGCGTGTTTTACAGCAGGCCGTGAATCGTCCTCCGTCGTGACAACGCCCCGCGTCACACATCGCTTCTGGCCTACGGCGATTCCCGTCGCAGGAACACACGACGGTGTGTCCTCCTCCGCCCTATTCGCCGGCTCTGGGACCGTACGAGTTCTGGCTTTCCCCCGAAGTCAAAACGATTCAGGATATCGAGGCAGCCACAACACGGCCACTAAAGGCACCCGTGAGAGAGGACTTCCAGAACTGCCTCATAGAGAGTGGCGATGACAATGGGATAAGTGTGTTTGAGGCGAGTGGGAGTATTTTGAGGGGAGATGATGGCGATGAATCTTTCGGTGTCCTAATTTCCTTATATTTACCCATTCACCGTATCGTCCGATCACACCTTGTACATCGGAATCAGAGGAAGAGACGTAAGGAGGATCACGTGAGTTCCCTCGGTGGTAGTCGAATGGGGTTGGAGAGAGAAGAGTGGAGAGATCTGTGGGATCGGATAAAAGTAAAATGGAGGACACATACTTCTTTCTTTTACACCGGTGGACGCGAGATAGTGAATCATGAATGTTTACAGCACGGAGACGGTATTCGGCCCGCGAGAGGAGGGTGAGGATTTCTGTGGTCTCGGGCTCCGGTGCGGCAGGTCTTGCCCCGAGGGGTACAGAGAGAGGAATGACTCTGAAATTCCGAGGGTCTGTCATCTTCAATGCCAAGAGACGACAGAGGGTCTCCCTGCAGGTAAACATTGACCTTTGTCCGAAAAAGTACGGGCCAGAGATGTGACCGCTGCCTACGACCCACTTTCAGTTACCACGCTTCCCCGAAATAAGACCTAGCTGGACAATCAGCTCGAATGAGTATTTTGCAGTCAAGATGAACGTAAGACCCAGTCTCACAGAAAATCCGGTATGACGTTCTATTCTATTAAAAAGACAGGGTCTTATATTAATTTTTGCCCCAAAAGACGCACGAGAGCTGATGGTATGGCTAGATCTCATTCTGGAGAAACACGGCAGTAATTTCTATGTGTTTACTTTTGGTGTCGATACCCTGCCGCCTGCAGGGCTGGCCCCTTCCAGACCAGTCAGGTTTAGGATGTGCCTCCTTTTTTGTCCACGAGGAGGGGATCAGATTTCACGTCAGTGAACTGCATGCTCATAAACTGTGAAAACGATCAATTGTCTGTTTTTACCACCGTGATAAAAACACACGTGCAGTCACACAGACACTCTAGTGTGTTCGGCGTTGTCTCCTACTCCTCTCTGCGCCCAAACGGATCCTCAAATGAGAGTATTTCTTTTGAAGAGGTGACCGGAGACGGAGACTAGAAAGGGGTTGTGTCTTGAAGCGAACCGGCACGGGCTTAGAAGACTCCCGAGCACGGGCGCGACAACACTGCCACCTTGTGACTGACCGCTGAAACTGCGACCCGATCGACTGGGGTGCAGGGTCGTTGAGGGGAGGGGGAGGAAGGGAGGGAGGGAGGGAGGGAGGGAGGGAGGGAGGGAGAGAGAGAGAGAGAGGGGAGAGAGAGAGAGAGAGAGAGAGAGAGAGAGAGAGAGAGAGAGAGAGATGAAACGTCACGGGGAAGTGCCGGTGGTGGAAACGTCCCCCTCGTAGGAGCTCGGGGAGAAGTGACCGATCCCGAAAACGGGGTGGGGGGGGGTCAGAATGTTGAAAGGTGAATTGTCCTGACTCGCCAAAGATCGTGACGGTCCGTGTAGGCGTGTGTAACGTTTTGACCCCCACAGTTTGAATGTTGCGAGCGGCTCTCCGCCCCCCCCCCCGCCCCGCCCCCGCCCCCTCCTCCCCTCCCCCTCCCCCGTCACGGGGACGATTGGAACGTGGCCTGTCTTCGGTATCGGTTTCGGCCGGCACCGTCATTTCACAATCCTGCACTACCCCGCCAGACGCGAGCACTGGGGACCGTGCGTGTGTGTAGACGTCACCTGTCTGGCTCGTGGGCTTCTTCTGTCTGGGAGAGACCCTCCCCTCCCTCCGCTGGAAAAAGATGGAATGAAAAGGGGGAAGAAAAAGGAGACGATGCTCCCGCGGTCGCGGTCGTCCTCTGAATACGTGCCCGGTTGCCGTGTTGCGGTCGACGGCCCCCCCCAGATTCTTCTGAGTCTTCCCGGGAGCCCGGGAGCCGCTCGGGGGAGCGCCGGGAGGCCTGAGCGCCCCGGGCGTGGTTTCACTCACGTCCGAGGCGCCGGGCCTCGGCCCCGGAGTGGCGCGGGGGCGGTCTGTTTCCCGTTCCTGCCGACGCCCGGCCGGGGTGGGGGGATTTATTATTACTTACGGTGATGACGACGACGACGACGACGTATTCCACCCCCCACCCCACCCCCCACCCCGATTCCCGGTCAAACAGATCCGGGAAGGGGGGGGCGTTGGGGGGAGTGAAAAGGGGAAGGGGTGAATGAGTACAGATTGGTCGTGGCACGGTAGTCACGGGGCTGTGAGGTACGGCGTAAGGAATGTAGTCGACCCTATGGCGATCACCGTGGACGGTGTCACACGGGGACCGGATCGTGTGGTCGGGGCGATGGTGCGGGGACGGCGTTGGGGGCAGGGTGCCGAAGGGGAAGGGATAAAGAAATAGCCACGGGCGTGTCGAGCAGAGGGAACACGACCGAGGATGTGGTCGTGACCGTGTACGTGGTGCCGGGTGGGTACCGGTCCGGGGGATCGCTTCCTGCACTGTCTAGATGTCTAACCGCTGTGCGGTACACCTGAAGCTGATATGGAATGGTATTGACCGTGGACTGTCATTGAGACATTAAAAGGGGGCGGGGGAGACATAGAGAAGAGGGAGAGGTCCGAAGTTCCAGATAGGAAACAGATGCCGTAAATCGCCGTGTATAATGCGCACCGTTTGGCCCGAGTGTCTGAGGGGAAGATGAGGATGCGCGTTCTACGCGGCTCGGGCCGATTCCGTACGTGGTTGAGTATTTTTTCATTCTTTTATTGACGCTTCTGAGTTAAAAGCGTGATCCTAGACGTCGATCACGATATCCGCATGACCGATAAGTCAATACCCTGGCGTGGGATCATCGGTTTTGTGGAACTCGGGAGGAACTGGCAGCGGCCAAGAGTTCTTGGCCTTCAAGGGTGCGTAAAAGGCCTTGAGGGTGTGACCGGTACGTGAAACGTCTCGAACCTCGCACCTGTTCTTGCGTTCTGTAATTACTCGTTACGTAAAATTTCTCATACTGGAACGCGTCAAAGACTGGACGCTAGAATTCCCTTGTGATGCAGAAGATGGGTACCGAAACGTAAAGACACACGGGGGGGGGGGAGGGGATTAAAAGGAAACGTCCTCCCCCCCCCCTCGAAAGATTGGGCCAAAGACGTGGGTGCGCGGTCTACCGGGGGGGGGGGGGGGCGTTATACAGTGCAAAATACGGTACTCCAGGAGGTGGGTCCCCGTGGACTGGCTACCACGTGTGTCCGAGACGAATACGGCGTCGCACGTGAGCTGTCTTTCGATCAAGATCTCGCGCAAAAGGAAGAAAACGAAACCAAACCCAAGATTCCCCCCTCCCCCGCCCGCCCCGGGTCCCCCTTGAGCGGCCGGGGTCGCGTCGTGGCGGCCGGGAGCTCGGTGGCCGAAGCCGGCCCGCTCCGGGCCCGGAGAGGCCATCCGAGGTGGGCCGGGACGAGGTCCGGCGACCGTGCCGGCGGCGGGGCGCCCTCGCCGGCTCGCGATCCGGATCCGTCCCGCTGACGTTCGCTCCGGTTGTCGGGCGCCACCTGGCGGCCGCTTTTATATCGTCCCTTCCCTCCGGAGCTCCGGCGACCGCGCCAAGGGGAGGGATCTGGCCGCTGTGCCCGGGGAGGCGTCGCGGGCGGCCGGCGTCACCGGCGGAATCGTCCCGGTGGTGCCGTGGAGACGGCGCGTCGCCCGTTCGCCGGAGATTGGAGGTGCAGGTTTCTGAGGGAGTGACCGCCGCCCGTCCCCCGGGCTGCCCGGTCGCGTCGACCGGCGCTCGCCCGTGCCCCTCCGCTCGCGGAGGAACGCTGAGAGGGCGGGACGCGCCCGCGCGCCGGCCCGCCCGCCCGGCCCGCGGCCGGGCCTGCCCGGCGTCGGCCCTTCCGTGTCGATCGCACTTTGTTTTCTCTCCCCCGCGTCCCGCTCCGGAGGCTGCCCGCCGACCCGGGGCCGCGCGGGATGGCCCGGCCAGGGCCCCGCGGGCCCGTCCGCGGTCCTTCCCGCGGGCCTGTCGTCGGACGCCCCTCCGCGGGAATTTTCACCCAAGTCCCGATCGGGAGACGTTGACCGTACGCCGCCCGCGCGTGTGGCCGGGGAGGGAGTCCCCGGCCCGCGTGCGTGCTCGCGGGGGACGGTGTCGCCGGACGCGACTCTCCGGAGTCCCGTTCCGGCGGCGGGGACCGGGGCCGGGCCCTGCGGGGAGGCACGTGGAGGGCGAGGTGGACCGGGACGGGGGGCACGCGCGGGTCCCGGTCGGTCCGACTCGACTTTTCCTCCCCCGTTTTCCCGTCCCCAGAGACCGGGCGGCCGGGCGGCCGGGCCGGTGGGGGTGGGCCGTCGGAGGCCCGTTCGTCGGAGGCGCCTCGGTGGTACGTTTCCCCTCACGCCCCCTCCCCGAGTCCCAGTTCGGAGGCGCGGTGGTTCGTGGCGGCCCCTGCCCGCGCCTGCGACCGTTGCGGTGGGGAGTATCTCGTCTCCTCGCCCTCCTCGCCTGTCTTCGGGGCTCCCCTGCTTCGGGGGTCGACCAGGTGGCCCAGCCGCTCCTCCCGCTAGCGGGGATGGGGTGGTGACCGGGGTCCGGTGGCCCGAGACCCGTTCCGAGGAGGCCGCTGAGGTCCGTGGATAGGCGCCGCCGACGGGCGCGGTGATTTTTTTCGCCAGAGATCGACATTTTGTGCCACCGGAGAGGTGTGGACACGCAGTCCTCTGGCGAACGGTCCCCGACGGGGGCCGGGCTCCTCGGCGCGAGCGCGTGGGGTGCCCCCCCGCGGGGCGCTCGCCCGCCGCCCGGTGCCCGGGCCCTCCCGTCTCTGGTTCGTGAGCCGCCCGCTTGGGCCTGCGCGCCGGCTCGCGCGTAATCCAGGCGTTCCCGGAGGACCCGCGGTCGACACGAAGCCCTCCGGTCTCTGGTACCCGAGGGTGGCGGGGGGTGGCAGGCGTTGCGGGGTTGTCTCGCCGCGCGCGCCCCCCTCGCCGTGCATTCACACGGGCGCGGTCCGGGTGCCTAGGTGCCCCGTTCTGCGGCTGGCAGGCGCTGCCTCCTCGCGGGGCCCTCGCCGCCAGCCGAGCCCTGCGGGAAGTGGGGTGTGCGGCGAGGCTGAAGCAGGCTCCTCTGATCGTTGTCCTCGCTGCGCTACCTTCCCCCGTGGCCTCTTTGCCCGTTGTGTTCTCCGATCGATGTGGTGACGTCGCGCTCTCCCGGGCCGGGCCTAAGCCGCGCCAGACGAGGGACGGACATTCATGGCGAATGGGACCGCTCTTCTCGCTCTGCCTGCGGGCCCCTCGCCTCTCCCGCCCGCCCGATGGCGGTGTGTGGAAGGCAGGGGTGCGGACTCCGGCCCGACCCCGTTCCCCCCCGCCTCCTGCCTCACGGCGCCGGCGGGGCCAGGGGTCTCCTGACGCAGCGGACACTCTCCGCCCGGCCTCGGCCGTGTCTCGCGTTGCGGCTCTCCCCGCGGCGGGGAGGGCCGTCCCGCCGTCGCGCCCTGCGCGCCTCGCCCGGCCCTCTGGTGGTGCCCCTGGAGCGTTCCAGGTCGTCCCTCAGGTGCCCGAGGCCGAGTCGGTGGCGTCGCTTCCCGCTCCCGGCGGCCCCGTCGGGTCAATCCCGGTCAAGTGTGTGTGCGGGGGTCGAGTCGGTAAGGTCGAAGGAGGGAAGGAGGCATTCTCCCTCTCCCCGCTCGCGGGGAGGCGGCGGGTGCCTCGTCGTGTGCCCCCTGCTCGCGTCTGGCGTTCGGGGCCCGACTCGGACGGGCGCCGTGCCGCGTCTCACCCGTCCCCACGCTGCTGGGGGCAGGTGCCGCGCGGGCGGTCGTGGCGGCCCGGGGCCGGTGAATTTCCGGCCGCTGGCTGTCTGTGAAGGGGTGTGCGGCGCGCTCACGCTACTCGTGGACGACGGCGTCTTTCGCCCTCGTGTCGTTGTGCGCGCTGTGCTCCCGCCTGAGGCCTCCGTTCGCGGAGGCCGTCGTCCGTCTCCCTCTTACCCGTACCGCAGACCCCCAACCCCAGGCGCCGGCGTCCGAGCGCTCTGGCCCGTGCCCGACGGGGCGTGTCCCGGGTCGGGGGCGATGCCCCCCTCGGTGAGAAAGCCTTCTCTAGCGATCCGAAGAGGGTGCCTTGGGGTACCGCATCCCCCAGCCGCCGCCCCTCATCTGCGCGTGTCAGTTTGGCCAGCCAAGGGGGCCCCTCCGCTCCGTGTGGCGAGGGGCCCCCGAGCGGTGCTCTCCCGGCCTACCGCGGCCCGCGCCTCCCCCCACCGAGTCGGGGGAGGGTCACGCACGGGCCCGGGCCCGGCATCCCCGGCGCGGTTTTGAGGCCGCGTTGCTGTGGGCGCGTGCGGCGCTTGACGCCGCGCGGCGAGGTGTGTGGGGCGGGGCGGCTCGGCCTCCGACGCCTCCCGCTTCTCCGCGTCGAGCGGCTCTCCGCCCGCTCCCGTCCCGAGCCGCGGCCGGTGGGCGCCGCGCGGGCACGGGTTGGGGCCGCCTCGCTCGGGGGTGTCGTTCCCCGGGGTGTGGGTTTTTCCCGAGCCGCGACCGGACGGCTGGAGAAAGAGAAAGACGGACGCCGTCGGGGGGGGTTTCCCCCTCGGCGGCGCCAAGTTCGCGCGGGGGGCCCCCGGCGGAGGGGGCCGGGCAGCGGCCAGGCTCGCGGGAGGGTGGCCGAGGCCGGTCGGCGTCCCGGGCGTCGCGGGGCCGCCCTCGTGTGTGGCGGTGGGATCCCCGTGCGTTTTCCCGGCGGCCCGCCTTGCGCCCTCGGCCCTTCCACGGGGTGCCCGGCCGCGCGCCCGCGCCCTTTCCTCGCGGGGCCTCCCGTCTTGCGCGCGGCCTCCTCGCCGCCGCTGCCGATTCACCCCTTCGCGTCCGGGAGCTTACCGAGGCCGGCCTCTCGCCGCGCGGGTGTCGCCCCCGCCCCTTACATCGGGGGCGGACGGCGGCTCCCCACGGCGGGGCGTCCCTCGGGGCCCGGTGACGCGGCGGGGTTGGGTGGGCGCGCGCGCGCGTGTGAGGCGTGGCGAGGTCGGCGGGGTCCGCGGCGGCGGCGGCGGCGGGCCCCGAGCTTCCCCGCGAGGTGCGGTGTGTCTTTGACGGGGGAGACGGAGCCAGTCGGCTCCCCGGGTGCCGCGGGACCGCCTTCGTTGCCCGGCGGTGAGACCCCGCGTGCGTTCCCGGTGGCCCGACTCGCAACCGACGCCTGCTTTCCGGCGCCCCGGAGCGCTTCGCGGGGAGCCTCGCGTCTCCGTTCCCGCCGCCGCCTCAGGGCCCCCCGGCCGCCTCCTCCGTCGCTCTCTCTTCTCCGTCGTCCGTGTTTGCCGACTCGGGGGCTCCGCGCCCCGGTGCGCATCGCCTCCCCCGGGCCCGCCGCGGCTCCCCCCTCCGTGTCCGCCGCCGCCCGCCGCCAGTCGGCGGCGTTGCGTGCGGGCGAGGGTTGCCGACGACCCCGTCTGCGCGGCCCCGCGCGGACGTGCGCGCCCGAGCGGGCGCCGGGGCCCGGCCGGCCGTCGTGGCCGCCGGGGCCGCGCCGACCCCGGACAGGGCCCGGGGCTCGACGCCGGCCTCGGCCCTCGACGCGACCGCCCGGTGCCCCGTCCCCCCGCTCCGCGCGCCGCCCGCGGGGCCGGCCCGGGGTGGCTTCCCCCGTCCCTCCACGCCGCCGCGCGCCGCGTTCCTCGGCC
>NW_028290711.1:60000-91062 GCF_057876585.1 Rhinolophus sinicus
CCGTCCCCCCGTCCCCCGTCCCCCGTCTCCCCGTCCCCCGTCTCCCCGTCCCCCCGTCCCCCGTCCCCCGTCTCCCCGTCCCCCCGTCCCCCGTCCCCCGTCTCCCGTCCCCCGTCCCCCGTCTCCCCGTCTCCCCGTCCCCCGTCTCCCCGTCCCCCCGTCCCCCGTCCCCCGTCTCCCGTCCCCCGTCCCCCGTCCCCCGTCTCCCCGTCTCCCGTCCCCCGTCCCCCGTCCCCCGTCTCCCCGTCTCCCCGTCCCCCGTCTCCCCGTCCCCCGTCTCCCCGTCCCCCCGTCCCCCGTCTCCCCGTCCCCCCGTCCCCCCGTCCCCCGTCCCCCGTCTCCCCGTCCCCCCGTCCCCCCGTCCCCCGTCCCCCGTCTCCCCGTCTCCCCGTCCCCCCGTCCCCCGTCTCCCCGTCCCCCCGTCCCCCCGTCCCCCGTCCCCCGTCCCCCGGTCCCCCCGGTCCCCTCGTTCCCTCGGTCCTTCTCCCTCCGACCTCCGCGCGGGTCGACCAGATGTCTTTGTCTATCGCCTTCTCCCTCTGTCCGGCACGGTCCCCCGGGCTCGCCGACGCCCGTGCCCATGCCCTCTCTCCCTCGGTCCCCCTCCCTCCGACCTCCGCGCGGGTCGACCAGATGTCTTTCTCTACCGCCCTCGCCCTCTGTCCGGCCCCGGCCCCCTCCTCACCCTCTGTCCCTCGCCCTCTGACCTCCGCGCGGGTCGACCAGATATCTCTCTCTCTCGCCCTCGCCCTGTCCCTGTGTTCCCTTGTCTCTCTCCCCCTTGTGGCCCTCGCGTTCTCCGTCCCTGCAGCCGGCCCGCGTTCCCGACCCCCGCGCCGGTCGACCAGAGCTCTCTTCCGTCCCCGTACCCCTTTCCGTCCACCCGTCGTTCCCTTCGCCCTCGCCCTCGCCCTCGCCCTCGCCCTCGCCCTCGCCCTCGCCCTCGCCCTCGCCCTCGCCCTCGCCCTCGCCCTCGCCCTCGCCCTCGCCCTCTCCACCTCCTCCCGTCCGCATGGACGTGATCTTTCCCTGGGTTTTTTCTTTTCACCCACCCCACGCCCGCGTCACTGCTTTTTTTTAATTTTTTTAATTTTTTTTTTGCTTTTCCATACACAGCCTGGGACACGATAAATATGTACCTGTCTGCCTGTGAAACTTAAACCCCGCCACGCTCACGTTTTTTTCTTTCGTGCTGCTGCTGCTGCTGCTGCTGCTGCTGCTGCTGCTGCTGCTGCTGGTGGTGGTGGTGGTGGTGGTGGTTTTTTTAAACATTTTTCTTTAACATTTTTTTTTAAGACATATTTAAAATTAGCTTCAGGTACACGAATCAATATAATACACATTTACCATCTGTATCCCTCACACAGTGACAACCCCGCTCCTCCCACGCTCACCGTTTTTATGACTCGTCTACATTTGACGGCGGCGGCGTCGACCCCGAAACCGAGCGACCCGAGTGAAATGTCGCCGTCCTCTCGCAAAGGGTGCGCGACGGATGGACTCCCGATGATGATGAGGGCGGAGGGACGTGTTTCCGTCCGTGGAAATGGCTGAATCCGCACCGGAGTCGCTGGGACCGGGCGGGCGCCTCGGGGATGAGACGATCTCCCGGGCCGCCCTGGAGGCCTCAACCGGCGAAGGTGGAGCGCGGGGTAGGCCGTCCGTCGACGCGCGGCAAACGTCCCCGTCTCAGGGGCGTTCGGAGAGAAAAGTTTCCAAGGCCGGGTCGCTTCCGCTACGGGGGCATCCCCCGCCCGCTGCGCCCCGGCCCTGAAACGCGGGTCCCGCGCCGCATCGGGACGAGGCCGAACTCCCCTGTCGGTCGGTCGGTCGGTCGGTCGGTCGGTCGTCCCGTCCGTCCCGGAGATCACTGATCCGTCGTCCTGCCCTGCGACCGTGGTGCTGGGAGTCGGGCGCCAGCCGACTTGGGGGCCGGGCGATCTTTTTCTGGCCTCCCTCCCGGTGAGGTCGACCGAGAGGAGCGGGGCCGAGGTGGGTGGGTGGGTGTGGGGGCGGGGCCGAGGTGGGTGTGGGGGCGGGGCCGGGGCCGCGCATGGCCGGAAGAAGGGCGTGGGGCGCGGGAGAGGGGTGGCGGGAGGCGGGTGTGCGCAGCCTGCGCGCGTCCGGGAGCGGGGCGCGGTTTACAGGGAGGTGTGGATGGTACTCGGAACAGCGGTGACTGACAATCGTTAGCACGAAATACGCCATCGTTTATGGATCACACCGAGAAGGGCCTACGTGTACCTATGTGATGAACTATCCCCGTGACCGTCGTTCGCCGTTGTCCGCACCACACGGAAAGTCTTCCCTCTGGCCACGAAGGGTGTTTATTTCTCCGGTGGACCGAAGAGAACGACAGAGGGGCTCTCCGCCCGAAAGCCCGAAGCGCGCCCCTGGGACGACCGGCCCCGGAAAGCGAGGGTCTGGACCGAACTGGCAGCCTCGCTCGTTTTTTGTTTGTTTGTTCGATTGTTCTTTTCCTCGTTTTCTTTTTTCCCACCTCCCCGCCTCCCCCCACAACAGACGACGCCCCACCCCGTTGCCGCGCCCTCCCCACCCCCCCCCCCCCCCCGACTAGAGTTCCTGAGCGACGGGGGAGTGACAGAAAACATTCCTCTCCCCCCCGCCCCCCATCGAATACGTAGAACGCCCCTCTTCTAGTCAGCCGTCCCTCCTCCAGCTTCCCCGGCCCCCGGCAACTACTTCTATTTTGAACGGAAATCCCCACCCACCCCCAAACCCGCACCCCCACTCTGGGCACCAGAAAGCTTTCTCGTTCCTCCACCACCACCACCACCGCCACCACACACTTCGATTTGAGTCTGTCCTATGCGGGGGGGCGGGGCGGGGCGGGGCGGGGGGGGGGGAGATGTGTCCTACACGACTAGGTTGAGAAACAACGGCTTGAATCCGAGTGAGTGAGTGTGTGTGTGTGTGTGTGTGTGTGTGTGTGTGTGTGTGTGTGCCGAAGAAGGCGGTGGGGAAAGACAAAAACAAATAACTTTTCAGAACAATACCCATGGCCAGTGTCATTAACTGACTAGCTCCTCCTTAGCCGTCTCTGCTCTCTCCTCCCTCCCTCCCTCCCTCCCTCCCTCCCTCCCTCCCTCCCTCCCTCCCGTCCCCGAACCCCACCACCGAAGAAGTGAGTGAATGGAGAAGTAAGGCGACTCAAAAGTCACACCTGATTCAAAGTGTCGATGCTGTGAAGGGCTTTTAGATGCTAGAGCTCGCCCCGCCTGCCTCGCCTTTGGAACGGCAGCGCCTACGCCTACTGTCACGGAGGAATGACCTTCATTCGCCCCGACGGGAAGAAAATATTCCCTTTGGCCGAACCCTGGCTTTTCACACTGCAGATGACCCCCTGTGACAGGCGCAGGGAGCAGCTCCCTGACTCCGATTCGGGGAGACGGTGCTTTGGTGTGTGTGCGCGCGTGCGTGCGCGCGCGCGGCGGCCCAAGGGTGGTAAAACCAGACACCGCCTATCATTCATTGATCGTTTTAACCGTTTCTGAGTGTACGGTTCGCTGGCATGGGGTCCCTTCACGTCCTTGTGGAGGACACACGAAGGGGCCGCAGACTAAACCTGAAAAGCCCGGGGCGGGGGTGGGGGAGGGGACGGCGGCCTGTCAGCCTCTACGGAATCGGAGGGCCGAGATGAACCGCACGGGACGGTCCGAACGTGAAACCTCCTGACTGAAAGAGGGTGGGTCGTGGCTGGCCGGCCGTCAAACCTTTGGCCTGTGGCTTCCTTGACAGAGGTCGATCTGTACCCGAAGGGAGCCTGCCCGTCTATTGTCTTTTGGAGACGACGTACATACACACGCCCTTGGAATGTCAGAGTCATCCTTTTTCCGGATGCCCTCGGGGCGCGACCCGACGCACCCGGACCCGGGAGGCCTGGGAACCTCTCCTTGCGATCTCGTTTCCCCGAACACCATCTCCGTGCCCGGTGGTACGCGTTCGGGATTCCCTGTCGCGTGTTCGCGCGTCTAAAAGAAGTACGTGTCTCTCTGTTTTGCTTTTTATCATCCGTTCCCCGAGATCTCCCCGCGGGTGGACCTCACGTGACCCTCCTTCCGTTCCCCCGCCCCGCCCCCGTTGATCGCGATGGAGAAAAGGAAGCCGAGGAGGGAAGGGACTGCCGTTCCCCGGAGCGCTTTCCGAATCCGTTGAGGTTTTCCTTCCCGGCCTTCACGGTCACTTTGGCTCAAAGAATCACCGTGGCTCACGGAAACTCGTGAACGTTCGGAAGTCCGGTCTCCTGAACTCTGTTAGTTAGCTTTTGATGATTGATTGATTCATTCATTCATTCATTCATTCATTCATTCATTCATTCTTTTTTTTTTTTTTTTTTTTTTTTTTTTTCATTTCGGTGTTATAGTTTATTTAGCCCAGTGTAACCAAATTATTATCATGTGGACATAAAATCATATTTGAAGTTATTCGCGAGGTTATCTTGCACTCTTCTCTTAACGCTAAACCTTCAGAACGCAGTCTGTCCGTTACCACTACAGCCCATCTCCTTTCGGTCTAGGCACACTTCAAGGGCTCCACAACCTCGTGTGGCCGGTAGCTGCTGTGCTGGACAGAGCTGATCTAACCAACTGCGTCACGGCTCTAAGAATCTTGGAAAGGTACTTTCCTTTGGCTGCTCTTTTCACGTGTTCTTCCTTGAAGGCGGACCGCTGGCTTTTACATCTCTCGGGATACCCTACCTGACCGGCACTGGATACCGTGAATGCGTGACTATCTAATTTACTTCCGTGCCCCTTAAATCCCCCCACCCAAACGCGTATTTAAGCCTGAACGCCCAAGACTCCAATGCGATCTCTTTGATATCTTAAAGTGAGCTGCTGAAACCATTCGGGAAGCTATACAGCTTTAGTTGGCCGGTCGTTTCCACATCACCTCGGTGCTGCTGCAGGAGTTCACTGAAAGCCAAGACCGCAAACTTTGTCATCCTTTGACTTCAAAAAGTCAATGTGTCGCTGAGCGCCTGCGGCCGGCCCGAGCCGAGTTGCTCGGTAACGTTTGGGACAGACGCCCAGACGCCACCGTGCAGTAAACTGGGCCCTTTTCCCTCGAGCAGGAGGAAGTGGGGACCCGTGGCGGAGCGGGAAGGGAGGGGTTCCTTCCCAGCCCCGGTCCTGCTGTCATGCACACCCACGAGTCAAGGGGGCTTGGTCTCCTTTATGGCACCCGCCTGCGGTAAGCACGGTGGGCCTCTGCCCCAGCACCTCCACCCATGTCACCTTCAGCCCGGGCTTCCCTTCGTACCTCAAGGAACCTCCCGGGGTACAAGTCTGAGCGCTGTTCTTTGAGGAGCTCGAGAGGTCCCCGAAGATGAACTGGCCTCCTCCCCTTCCAACTTAACCTCAGCTCTCAGCTCCCAGCTCCCAACCTCCAGGACTCTTCTGTCAGCACGAGGGCCTCGCTATCAAAATCATCAACTCTCGGCCTCACCTCTTCTTTCTCTGGGCAGGGCTGTGCTTGTGAGGCCTTCCAGGATCTCCTTCCTTCCTTCCTTCCTTCCTTCCTTCCTTCCTTCCTTCCTTCCTTCCTTCCTGTCCTCCCTCCCTGTCCTCCCTCCCTGTCCTCCCTCCCTGTCCTCCCTCCCTCCTTGTCGGAGCCTGCCGACGAGACGAACGGTTCCTGAAGTGGGGAGTGAGGATTGAGAAAAAATTGGACAAGAGACAAAGATGGGATCGGGAGGGCGAGCAGTTCTGACTAGACTGCTGCCCCTACTTTATTTTTCAGCTTTCTTTTATACACACAGAAACAAGAAGGTTACATAAAGCGGCTGAGGCAGCAAGTACAGATTAGTTATGTTTTCTCAAAGTTTGGCCCTGACTGTTCTTAGACCTTTAGATATTTTCCCATTCCCAGGGTAGCAGGTGTCTGTTTGTTCTTTATGCTTATCGGAGTTCCCCTTAGCGATCCTCCCAAATTCTGCTTGAAGTTACATTTTCTTAACCCTTAATGCTCCGGCTCCCTACATATCCCCCTTTTTTATTTTTATTTTTTGAGATCGTGTCTGGCTTAGGTAGTCAGTACAGACATTCTCACTTACCCGTCATTGGATATCGATCATCAAAGCGATCGACTCCTGTCTTAGGTTGTAAAAACGCTTACTGATCATTACCCGTCATTGGCTACCGATCTCCTTTGGGGTTAGACAGGGGCAGTGGCTTTTGGTTTATTAGCCATGTGGAGCCTTATTTTGTGAATTTCTCCATAAATATCTGTGACTGTCCCCATCACAGCTTTTGCGATGCAGGGGAGGAAACACAGTATCAGGAGGATCACAACAAGTGGAATTACAAGGGGGGGCCATAATTTGAAGCATTGAAGAGTATGATGGAAATACATTGTGAAAACTAGAGACAAGTTTGTTGAGAGTATCAGCTATACCTGTATTTAAAGGAGAGGCCTCTTGCAGTGTCAAGACCTCTTTATGAAACTGGATAAGATCAAGAGTAACATTTTTTCTTACACGGTCTGTGAGACTCATACCTCATAGCAGAAAAATGTTTATTCCACTCACCCTTTGTCTGTTAACAGCCGAAGCATAAAGTCCCATGATGTCTTACCTTCTCAGGGTCAAGTCACTCATATTGTAACAGCTCTGTTGAGATAAGTGGAGAGAACTGATCTTCATTGCCCTCATGACTTCTCTCACAATCAGGTGAGAGAGGAAAGCCAGAGACAGCAGTGGCTTTTGCCAGGCAGGGGGAAGGGGAGGAAAGGCTCCTTTTTGGGTCTTCTAAGGCAGCTCATTGGGGGTCCCCACTCGGTTCCGCCTGGCTTAGGTTGTATCTCCCGTGAGATATCTTACCCGTCTTTGGCTGCGAACCATCTTTTGGGGACCAGACAGAGAGACATGAGGTGTAAACACAAGGATGGAACAGAGTCCCAGAAAGGCACAGTCTTACAGACTCTTCTTTCCTTAAGGAAAGACATGGGGGGGACAGTCGGCTAGGCTGTTGTGTGACTACATCTCCCCCTTTTTTGTTTTTGAAGCATGAGAAACACAGAACGTGCAGTTGTTTCATTTACAGCCCGTTGGAGGGCTATTTGTCCACATCTGAGGACTATGTAAAACAAACAGAACAATAAACAGAATAGCAATATCCCCAGCAAACCCTCTACCCAAAGTCTTTATCCATTTAACAGGGTCTGAAGTGGAAAGTCCTTCTGCAGCTGCGGAAAGTGAGCTTTCCCACACCCTAGGGGCGTGGATGGGTATCTATAGATGTCTCTTTTTCTGTGGGCTGTCGTTCACGGTATGGTTTAACACCGACCAGGAATTCACAAAGGTTTTTTTTTCCGGACCTGGAGAAATACAAGCAAAGCCTCTTCCCCGTGTTATCTCGCGGGGAGAAGTAGGATCAGCTTTCCCACGTAATATTTTAAACAAAGGTTGTAATTCACCGGTTGTCAACTGCAACTGAGGTCTAATCCAGTTAATGTCTCCCAGTAGCTTTTGGAAATCATTTAACGTTTTTAAACAATCTCGCCGGATTTGTATTTTTTGAGGCACAATGGCCTGAGGCATTAAACAATATCCCAGATAAGAGTAAGGAGGCACTTGCTGAATTTTTTTTGGGGGGGGGCTATAACTAGCCCATAATTGTGGAGCTTTTTTGTAAATGAGCAAAAGCAGCAAGCAACTTTGGTTCACAAGAGTGGGCAAGAAGTATGTCATCCGTGTAGTGGATGATGTAAATATCTGAAAATGTCCTTTGGGTAGGTTCTATTGCAGCTGATACAAATTTTTGACACAATGTAGGGCTACTAGCCATTCTCTGAGGTAGCACTAGCCAATGATATCTCTTAAAAGGTTTTTGTAAATTAACAGAAGGAACACTGAAAGCAAATCTAGGGCAGTCATCAGGATTTAAAGGTATAGTATAAAAACAATCTTTTCAGTCCAAAACAATTTTATATGTGTTTTTTGGTGTGGCTGCAGGACAGGGCAAGCCTGTCTGTAAGGCTCCCATTAATTTCATGGTTTTATTAACTTTTTGTAAATCTTGTCATAATCTCTATCTACCAGATTTTTTCTTAATAACAAAAATGGGAGAATTCCAGGGAGAATTGGAGGAAGCAATGTGTCCCTTTTTAACTTGCTCCTGTACTAGCAGCTTGGCGGCTTGAATCTTTTTCTGTTGATAGGGGCCTCGGGCAGTGGATCTAGCCCTGCAACTACACTTGGAGGAGAGCTTCATTGTAACCTAGGCTTCTATTCTGATTGAGCTTCTAATAAAGGCCCAGTCTGTCGAGCCTGAACTAACTGCATTTGAACAGAGAGGGAAGTGAGTGCAGCTTGTAATCTTTGCACCTCTGCTTCCAAGGGGGATCCAGTTTGGGTTGGTCATTTTTAGAGTATCTGATTCCTTTATGTCTAGGATCGATCACATCCCTAACCAAATTCCATAAGGAAAAAGTGTCTACTGGTACTTCAGAGGGTCCATGAGCATCATAATATCCCTGCAAATGCTCTCTTACCTTTTCCCAAGTTTCTAAGTTTAAAGTCCCTTCTTCTGGGAACCAGGGACATATTTGTACTACAAACTCTAAGAATCGAAGCAACGTGCTTCACTGGTTTTAATTCCTCTAGTTTTTAGCATGCTCCTTAATATGTGGGTAAACAGCCTTTTACTGTTCCCCTGTCCCATTTTATTTTACTCCCGACTATGGTATCTCACCGCTTTCGCCAACCTTATTTGACGCGTCTCATTTGCAAGCGGTGTCCTTCACTGATTCCCCAGTATTCGGGTCCCTGTTCGGGCGCCACTTGTCGGAGCCTGCCGACGAGACGAACGGTCCCTGAAGTGGGGAGTGAGGATTGAGAAAAAAATAGACAAGAGACAAAGATGGGATCGGGAGGGCGAGCAGTTCTAATTAGACTGCAGCGCCTACTTTATTTTTCAGCTTTCTTTTATACACACAGAAACAAGAAGGTTACATAAAGCGGCTGAGGCAGCAAGTACAGATTAGTTATGTTTTCTCAAAGTTTGGCCCTGACTGTTCTTAGACCTTTAGATATTTTCCCATTCCCAGGGTAGCAGGTGTCTGTTTGTTCTTTATGCTTATCGGAGTTCCCCTTAGCGATCCTCCCAAACTCTGCTTGAAGTTACATTTTCTTAACCCTTAATGCTCCGGCTCCCTACACCTCCTTCCTGGATAATTGCCACCCTGCAGACATGTTTCTACCTTGGTTCTGACTCACACTCATTACGTTGCAGTGTGAACTCTGCCTCGGTCATCTGCTGCCTGGATCACTGAAAACAATCCAGATCTCTTCCCATCCGGACAACTGCTACCACCTCTCCGAAATTAGCTATTAGGAGTGTAAGGCTTTCTTGTCCCACCCATCCATCCAAACACAACATGGGTGAAAGGAGAAGTCCAGCACGCCCAGTCACTCACTCATGCATTCTAAACTGCCCTCGGGGGGCTTCCTGATGTAGAAAAGCTGACGGACAAGTTCACGAGCACTTAGTGATGCAACGAGATAAATGCCAAGTTGGGAGACAGCTTCACTGACTTCTGCTGTCCGACGTTGGCAGTAAGGAGGATGGCAAAATTTGAGGTTCTTCACTTCTTGACGCAGCAGTTATGGATCGGACAATAAACAAGAGAAATAAGTAAAACGTCACAGGACGTCGGATAGCGATGAGTGCCAAGGAGAGAATACATTGTAGAAGGGGGACATGAATGCATTCTATGAAAGTACGTTCTCAAAGGAACAGTCAGGAAGGTATCTGTCACGATATTAATCGGGAAATACAGTTCGAACGCACAGAACCTGCCTGCAGAAATGCGGCTCATCTTGGCGGGAGCAAACAGGCTGGGATGTGGCTCAGATAGCATTCTGTAAAGTGGGCTTCCATTTCCTCATCTGTGAAATGGGGGGTGGGGAGGGAGGGAGGGAGGGAGCGAGCTCCCACTTAATAAACAGTTCAGCTATTCTAAGAAGCAGGTACTGAGAGACGATTGGGTGTGCAAGAGCACGTTCTAGGGAAAACACTGGGGAGAGAAAGATGGAGTGCGAGCCAGAGGAGGATGGGGAGCTGGCATATCCACGGAGCGGGCCTGACCCTGTGCGGCAGAGAAGTGTGGCAGGGACAGTCTAACGCCACGGTGCGCTTCACTCCCGGCCAAGCGGGCAGAGAACCCCCAAGCCACAGTGGCCTGGCTGGCTGTGGGGAGAAGGCAGGCCGCCCAGAGCTGTTGGTGGGTCTCAGAGCACAGCTCAGCACAGCACAGCTCAGCACAGCACAGCTCAGTTCAGCACAGCTCAGCTCAGCAGAGCACAGCACAGCACAGCTCATCTCAGCACAGCACAGCACAGCTCAGCTCAGCTCAGCTCAGCTCAGCACAGCACAGCACAGCACAGCACAGCACAGCACACCTCAGCACAGCACAGCTCAGGATAGCACAGCACAGCACAGCACAGCACAGCACAGCTCAGGACAGCACAGCGCACCACAGCACAGCTCGTCTCAGCACAGCACAGCTCAGCACCACAGCAAAACTGACCACAGCACAGCACAGCACAGCACAGCTCAGGACAGCACAGCGCACCACAGCACAGCTCGTCTCAGCACAGCACAGCTCAGCACCACAGCAAAACTGACCACAGCACAGGACAGCACAGCACAGCACAGGACAGGACAGGACAGCACAGCACAGCACAGCACAGCACAGCACAGCACAGCACAGCTCAGCTCAGCAGAGCACAGCACAGCACAGCTCAGCTCAGCAGAGCACAGCACAGCACAGCTCATCTCAGCACAGCACAGCACAGCACAGCTAAGGACAGCACAGCACAGCTCAGTTCAGCACAGCTCAGCTCAGCAGACCACAGCACAGCACAGCTCATCTCAGCACAGCACAGCACAGCACAGCTCAGCTCAGCTCAGCTCAGCTCAGCTCAGCACAGCACAGCACAGCTCAGGACAGCACAGCACAGCACAGCACAGCACAGCACAGCACAGGACAGCACAGCACAGCACAGGACAGCACAGCACAGCACAGCACAGCACAGCTAAGGACAGCACAGCACAGCTCAGTTCAGCACAGCTCAGCTCAGCAGAGCACAGCACAGCACAGCTCATCTCAGCACAGCACAGCACAGCACAGCACAGCACAGCTCAGCTCAGCTCAGCTCAGCTCAGCTCAGCTCAGCACAGCACAGCACAGCTCAGGACAGCACAGCACAGCACAGCACAGCACAGCACAGCACAGGACAGCACAGCACAGCACAGCACAGCACAGCACAGCTCAGGACAGCACAGTGCACCACAGCACAGCTCGTCTCAGCACAGCACAGCTCAGCACCACAGCAAAACCGACCACAGCACAGGACAGCACAGCACAGCACAGCACAGCACAGCACAGCACAGCACAGGACAGCACAGCACAGCACAGCACAGCACAGCACAGCACAGGACAGCACAGCACAGCACAGCACAGCACAGCTAAGGACAGCACAGCACAGCTCAGTTCAGCACAGCTCAGCTCAGCAGAGCACAGCACAGCACAGCTCATCTCAGCACAGCACAGCACAGCTCAGCTCAGCTCAGCTCAGCTCAGCTCAGCACAGCACAGCACAGCTCAGGACAGCACAGCACAGCACAGCACAGCACAGCACAGTACAGCACAGCACAGGACAGCACAGCACAGCACAGCACAGCTCAGGACAGCACAGCGCACCACAGCACAGCTCGTCTCAGCACAGCACAGCTCAGCACCACAGCAAAACCGACCACAGCACAGGACAGCACAGCACAGCACAGCACAGCACAGCACAGCACAGGACAGCACAGCACAGCACAGCACAGCACAGCACGGCACGGCACGGCACGGCACGGCACGGCACGGCACGGCACGGCACAGCACAGGACAGCACAGCACAGCACAGGACAGCACAGCACAGCACAGCACAGCTAAGGACAGCACAGCACAGCACAGCACAGGACAGCACAGCACAGCACAGCACAGCACAGCACAGCACAGCACAGCACAGGACAGCACAGCACAGCACAGCACAGCACAGCTAAGGACAGCACAGCACAGCTCAGTTCAGCACAGCTCAGCTCAGCAGAGCACAGCACAGCACAGCTCATCTCAGCACAGCACAGCACAGCACAGCACAGCACAGCTCAGCTCAGCTCAGCTCAGCTCAGCTCAGCACAGCACAGCACAGCTCAGGACAGCACAGCACAGCACAGCACAGCACAGCACAGCACAGCACAGGACAGCACAGCACAGCACAGCACAGCACAGCACAGCTCAGGACAGCACAGCGCACCACAGCACAGCTCGTCTCAGCACAGCACAGCTCAGCACCACAGCAAAACCGACCACAGCACAGGACAGCACAGCACAGCACAGCACAGCACAGCACAGCACAGCACAGGACAGCACAGCACAGCACAGCACAGCACAGCACAGGACAGCACAGCACAGCACAGCACAGCACAGCTAAGGACAGCACAGCACAGCTCAGTTCAGCACAGCTCAGCTCAGCAGAGCACAGCACAGCACAGCTCATCTCAGCACAGCACAGCACAGCTCAGCTCAGCTCAGCTCAGCTCAGCTCAGCACAGCACAGCACAGCTCAGGACAGCACAGCACAGCACAGCACAGCACAGTACAGCACAGCACAGGACAGCACAGCACAGCACAGCACAGCTCAGGACAGCACAGCGCACCACAGCACAGCTCGTCTCAGCACAGCACAGCTCAGCACCACAGCAAAACCGACCACAGCACAGGACAGCACAGCACAGCACAGCACAGCACAGCACAGCACAGCACAGGACAGCACAGCACAGCACAGCACAGCACAGGACAGCACAGCACAGCACAGCACAGCACAGCACAGCACAGGACAGCACAGCACAGCACAGGACAGCACAGCACAGCACAGCACAGCTAAGGACAGCACAGCACAGCACAGCACAGGACAGCACAGCACAGCACAGCACAGCACAGCACAGCACAGCACAGCACAGGACAGCACAGCACAGCACAGCACAGCACAGCTAAGGACAGCACAGCACAGCTCAGTTCAGCACAGCTCAGCTCAGCAGAGCACAGCACAGCACAGCTCATCTCAGCACAGCACAGCACAGCACAGCACAGCACAGCACAGCTCAGCTCAGCTCAGCTCAGCTCAGCTCAGCTCAGCACAGCACAGCACAGCTCAGGACAGCACAGCACAGCACAGCACAGCACAGCACAGCACAGGACAGCACAGCACAGCACAGCACAGCACAGCACAGCTCAGGACAGCACAGCGCACCACAGCACAGCTCGTCTCAGCACAGCACAGCTCAGCACCACAGCAAAACCGACCACAGCACAGGACAGCACAGCACAGCACAGCACAGCACAGCACAGCACAGCACAGGACAGCACAGCACAGCACAGCACAGCACAGCACAGCACAGCACAGCACAGCACAGCACAGGACAGCACAGCACAGCACAGCTAAGGACAGCACAGCACAGCTCAGTTCAGCACAGCTCAGCTCAGCAGAGCACAGCACAGCACAGCTCATCTCAGCACAGCACAGCACAGCTCAGCTCAGCTCAGCTCAGCTCAGCTCAGCACAGCACAGCACAGCTCAGGACAGCACAGCACAGCACAGCACAGCACAGTACAGCACAGCACAGGACAGCACAGCACAGCACAGCACAGCTCAGGACAGCACAGCGCACCACAGCACAGCTCGTCTCAGCACAGCACAGCTCAGCACCACAGCAAAACCGACCACAGCACAGGACAGCACAGCACAGCACAGCACAGCACAGCACAGGACAGCACAGCACAGCACAGCACAGCACAGCACAGCACAGGACAGCACAGCACAGCACAGCACAGCACAGGACAGCACAGCACAGCACAGGACAGCACAGCACAGCACAGCACAGCTAAGGACAGCACAGCACAGCACAGCACAGGACAGCACAGCACAGCACAGCACAGCACAGCACAGCACAGCACAGGACAGCACAGCACAGCACAGCACAGCACAGCTAAGGACAGCACAGCACAGCACAGCACAGCACAGCACAGCACAGGACAGCACAGCACAGCACAGCACAGGACAGCACAGGACAGCACAGCACAGCACAGCACAGGACAGCACAGCACAGCACAGCACAGCACAGGACAGCACAGGACAGCACAGCACAGCACAGGACAGCACAGCACAGCACAGCACAGCACAGCACAGCACAGGACAGCACAGCACAGCACAGGACAGCACAGCACAGCACAGCACAGCTAAGGACAGCACAGCACAGCACAGCACAGGACAGCACAGCACAGCACAGCACAGCACAGCACAGCACAGCACAGCACAGGACAGCACAGCACAGCACAGCACAGCACAGCTAAGGACAGCACAGCACAGCTCAGTTCAGCACAGCTCAGCTCAGCAGAGCACAGCACAGCACAGCTCATCTCAGCACAGCACAGCACAGCACAGCACAGCACAGCACAGCACAGCTCAGCTCAGCTCAGCTCAGCTCAGCTCAGCTCAGCTCAGCACAGCACAGCACAGCTCAGGACAGCACAGCACAGCACAGCACAGCACAGCACAGCACAGCACAGCACAGGACAGCACAGCACAGCACAGCACAGCACAGCACAGCACAGCTCAGGACAGCACAGCGCACCACAGCACAGCTCGTCTCAGCACAGCACAGCTCAGCACCACAGCAAAACCGACCACAGCACAGGACAGCACAGCACAGCACAGCACAGCACAGCACAGCACAGCACAGGACAGCACAGCACAGCACAGCACAGCACAGCACAGCACAGCACAGCACAGGACAGCACAGCACAGCACAGCTAAGGACAGCACAGCACAGCTCAGTTCAGCACAGCTCAGCTCAGCAGAGCACAGCACAGCACAGCTCATCTCAGCACAGCACAGCACAGCTCAGCTCAGCTCAGCTCAGCTCAGCACAGCACAGCACAGCTCAGGACAGCACAGCACAGCACAGCACAGCACAGTACAGCACAGCACAGGACAGCACACCACAGCACAGCACAGCTCAGGACAGCACAGCGCACCACAGCACAGCTCGTCTCAGCACAGCACAGCTCAGCACCACAGCAAAACCGACCACAGCACAGGACAGCACAGCACAGCACAGCACAGCACAGCACAGCACAGGACAGCACAGCACAGCACAGCACAGCACAGCACAGCACAGGACAGCACAGCACAGCACAGCACAGCACAGGACAGCACAGCACAGCACAGGACAGCACAGCACAGCACAGCACAGCTAAGGACAGCACAGCACAGCACAGCACAGGACAGCACAGCACAGCACAGCACAGCACAGCACAGCACAGCACAGCACAGGACAGCACAGCACAGCACAGCACAGCACAGCTAAGGACAGCACAGCACAGCACAGCACAGCACAGCACAGCACAGGACAGCACAGCACAGCACAGCACAGGACAGCACAGGACAGCACAGCACAGCACAGCACAGCACAGCACAGGACAGCACAGCACAGCACAGCACAGCACAGCACAGCTCAGCTCAGGACAGCACAGGACAGCACAGCACAGCACAGCACAGCACAGCACAGCACAGCACAGCACAGCTCAGGACAGCTCAGCTCAGCTCAGCACAGCACAGCACAGGACAGCACAGCACAGCACAGGGGAGGGTCAGTTATGGAGTCGTGCACGTTGGAGACGTGACAGGCACATTTTCTTGGGCACCGCGTTCCACCCCTTCTGCCATGTATCAGTTGGCTCGGGCCGCCATCACAAATACCATAGGCCGAGTGGTTTAAACGACAGAAATGTATCGCCTGACAGTTCTGCAAGCTGAAAGTTCGAGTGCTAGGTTTTGGCACGGTTGGTTTCTGCCCAGGGCTCCGTCCTTGGCTTACAGATGCCCGTCTTCTCCCCGTGTCCTCACGTGGCCTTTCCTCTGTGTGTCCAGTTAGGTTTTTAAAAGGACCCCGGGATTCCCCACTCACTCGGAGTCAGGGTTTGCCCGGTGCGAGAGCTTCTCCCCTGTCCTCCCCTCCGCCCCGCCCCCACTCCTTCATACAGAGCTGCCATCTGTGGGGTTCCTTCACGTCTGTCCGCCCTCCTTCCTCTCTTTCACGGTGAGGAGGCGGCACGCGAAATGGCCAGTGGGTACCCAGTGGGTACCTAGGGTGAGACCGGTAGGAAGAAGCGGGCGGGCAGAGGGAAGACAGGTCCTTCCTTCCTTCCTTCCTTCCTTCCTTCCTTCCTTCCTTCCGTCCGTCGCGGGAATCTGAACGCTAAAAACCCACACCCGGAGCAGAGTGTTGCTGCAGGGTGTGCTTGTTGGGCCCGTAACCCTGGTGGTGGGGTGCCGGGGTGGGGGGCTGGGTGGGCGGGGAAATGACTGCAACCGTCACAGCCGGACCTCCCCGGGACCCTCATCGTTCCCGGCCGGTGTCTGGCCTACGAACTCTAATAAGACTCCGAGGTCGGCTGTTTAGCGACCCCCCCCCCCTGGACTCGCCCCCACCCCCACCCCACCCCCCCGCACGCCCGCCGCCGCCGCCCGTGATTCTCCACGGGTTGAGCGCGTTGGCCCGGGTCAGGAAGAGGAGAGGGAGACGGTGTCGTTGGCCCAGGGCGACGGTGGGGCGAGTTTTCGCCAACAATTTTTTCCTCCCTAGCGGTTGGAAAGCGGCCGCCTAAGGGTGGGGGAGGTTTGAACAAAGGCGGCGGGGAGAAAGAAGCCCCAGGCCAGGTCGGAGGCGCTGACTGGACCGGAGAGCTTTCTGCATTTGAATGAAGCCATTGAACGAGGACCTTTGGAATGTGTCGACCTGGCCTCCCCCTCCCTTCTCGGCCCCAACCCCCATCTCCTCCCTCCCTCCCTCCCTCCCTCCCCCCCCCCCCCCCACAGAGTTTCCTTCCCGTCCACGGACTGACCTGCGACCTTCCATCCTGCCAGACCTTGCACGGAATAAATAATACCTCCTCTTTTAGAGTTCTCTCGCTCTATCCAGAAAATAAACAAACCGAGGAACAGACGACCCCCCCGCCCCACCCCCCACCCCCCACACACCTGTCACCCCATGTCATGCCTCTCAGGGCAGTGCCACTCCCTTTGGGCACAGCCAGACTTCCTGGACTCAGCCAGGGCCTCTCAGGGCACTGCCACTCCCTCTGGGCACAGCCAGACTTCCTGGACTCAGCCAGGGTTCTCAGGGCACTGCCACTCTCTCTGGGCCTCTCAGGGTACCCTGCTTGAACAACAGCGACTCAGCAGTCAAGGTGCTTACATACTCTCAATGGCGGCCGGTCAAGACACAAAAGCAAACATCCGCCAGTTCCACTACATGGTGGTGTGTTCCCAGGCAAACAGTAAAGCGGTGCATTGAATTAGGGGTAGAAGGCCATTCCCCATAGTCCACGGTCCTTCGCCAGAGCTGCGTGTTAGCCTCACAATGTGTGCCCTAGCCTTGAATTCATGCGAGTTGAGTAATGAAGCTTCGAGGCCTCCCCACAACTCCCAGCCATGCAGAGTTTCCCCAGAAGCTGAGGTGAAAAGAGGGAGTCCTCCTGGGTGGGGCGGGGTGGCCATGGGCAAGAAGAAGGGCTTCCTGGCTCAGAGCTCACAGTTCCGCCTCGGCGCCAACCCAGGTCGCAGGGTCCCAATCACATACATTAATTCTGCAGAAAGACAGACATAAGGCTGTGTTCAGGTGTAACTGTGCCCATGAGGTCCAGGCCCAGAGATAGAGGAGAGAGAGAGAGAGAGAGAGAGAGAGAGAGAGAGAGAGAGAGAGAGAGAGAGGTAAAGGGTTCCTGGGTTCATGGCCAGAGAGACATGCTAGGAAGTCCCTAACCACATGGTCCCCCCAGCAGCCCCTTTGCCTCCAAAAACATAGGTGGGAGGGGACAGACCCCTGAGACCCAGGGTGATAAGGCCAGGCAAGGTCCCCCGGCCTGGAATGTGGGATTGGGGGAGACTTTCCAAGGCCATTGTGATGCTTCCCCAGTGCGGTGGGAGGTGTCCCTGCGGTAGCAGCTCTGTGCTTCTCCTCCAGACCTGGGGGGTGGGGGGGGCGGCGTGGAGGTATCTGCACGCACTCCACTAGAAAGAGAAGGCCTGGTCTATGTGCCCCGGCAGCCAGGGCATCCCGGGTACTGAGTGTAAAGGGTGTGGGGCTGAGAGGCCCGTGGAGGGACGTCGGGGCTCAGAGGGGAGGGCGTCGGCAAGGGGAGCCCTCTGCCTCGCTCTCACGCACCATCACAGACAGCACAGGCCCCAGGGCTCACACAAGGGACACTTATTTCTCACAGATCGGGGTGCCAGCATGGTGGGTTCCTGGGGAGGGTCCTCTTCCTGGCTGGCACATGGCCACCTTCTCCCCGGGTTCTGCTACAGTAGGGAGACAGTTCTGGTTTCTTCCTTGTCTGAGGGCACCGATCCCATCCTGAGGATCTCCCCCCCCCCCTTCGAAGTATTGATTTGGGGGACACAAACAGACGCTCTATGACAGTCATTCGCAGCCTGAGGGATTCAGGCAGGTGGGAGGGGTGAGGTGGGAAGGTGGGGCTGGTGGGGAGTGTGTGTGGTCTATGAGTGAGGGGATGTTCGGGGTCGGTGGGCAGAGCGTGGGGCCCCGGATGTCAAAGCCGCCTGGGCAGATGTCAGGTGGCGGTAGCGGGGGCGAGTGGGGGAGACCATCGCAGAGTGGAAGGTCATAAAGTTAAAGGTTGGGAGTGGGGCCGATGGTCCACGTGGAGGCAAAGTCCTCCACCTCCTCAAGCGGGAATCCGGGAGAGATTCTGCCTAGGAGAGGATGGGTGGTGTGTGGAGGTGACAAGGGTGAGGGAGGGGCAGAATTTACTTCCCAGCCCCCTGGGACTTCGTAAGGTCACAGGGGATAAGCAAGTGTGAGCAGCCCTGGTGGAGACGGTGTGGGGGAGAATGGGGCTGCTGGGAAGTCTCAGTCAAGGTGGGCACGTCCGATAATACAGCGGGAGGGGCAGCAGCGGGGACTGGCCAGAATGGATTGGGTAAACAGGGCTGTCTAAGTGACCCCGTGTGGTGACCGGCCTTCCACAGCTCGTTGGGACACCCGCCTGCCTGGGAAGAGAGAGGGGGCAGGATGACCTTTCCCACCGGTTGGTTGCTGTCTTTCCCTTCGCAGCACCCCTTGCGTCTGCGTTCCTGAGAGCTTGGACAGCATTTTGCTGGCTGGGGCGGGGGGGGGGGGGGGGGATGAGTGTGGGGTCAGGGTGCAGCCCCAGATGGCCAGAACTGGAAACTCTGATGTTGTGATTGTGCTTCCCCACCGCAGGCAGACAGAACACATCTGGCTCCCTGTGTGTGCAGAAATCCGTAGACGTATGTGAAATTTGGGAGCTCGCCAAAGGCGCGACCGTTCTCCTGAAGGATGGTAAAATGTGGCCTCCGGGCATCTGGACAACGGCAGTCCTGGTCCCACGTGTCCATCCCGTTGGACAGCTGACTCACGTGAGAAGGAGAGACGAAAGGGTGACGATGCCGTTCTCTTTAAAGATCTGAGCCACCTGTGCGGGTATGCCCGAGTGTGCTTTCTGTCCCCGCCTCAGCATGGAGGCTTGTCACCCAAGCATGCCCTGCGCAAGGAGTGGGAGGTGGCCCCCGGAGCACGCGTGCTCCTTCTGACCGGGTCTTTGCACCGTGTCTGGTGACCGGAGGCCACATGCCTTTGTCCTCTGTGGTGCCGCAGACTAGCACCCGTGAAACCAGGGAGAGCCAGCAGATGTGTGCGTGACAGACCCCGTGGGCTCCCTGACAGCAGCCCCGAGCCGAGCCTCACCTCACCTCTTTCCTGTTCCGCAGCCTCCTACTCTTCCCTTTGGTGTTTGACTGTGATCCCCGGGACCGGGAGGCTTTGCTCCAGGCTGCAGATCTTCACATCCCACCTCTCATTCTTGAGAGGTGTTTGGCGTTCCTAGGTGTCCACCTAAGAAACATCCAAACCTCCAGACTCCTTGGAGAATGTTAATGAGTGTATCTGAGTCACACTGACAGACAACCATTGCCAGGAAGCGGTCTCAAGGGCTGGAGAAAATACTCCAGAAAAGGGCAGTTTTGCAGCTTATTTTATATAATTGGGATACACGGAGGAGGCAGAAGGCCTGGTACACGAAAGCCGTTGGTGGCAGAGTCAGGGGGCAGGAGAAAGCAAGTGGGGACACCTCTGGGACTGGATTAAGAAGTAAAACGGAGGGACGCTTACTTCTTTTGCACGGGTGGGTAACGGGGTAGATAATAATTCACGTTTACAGCACGTAAGGATGGTATCCAGGGAACAAGACGAAGATGAGGGGGTTCTGTTGTCTTGGGCACCGGTGCAGTGGGCTGTGCCCTGAGGTGTCTGGAAAACAGGATCGCTCAGACATTCCGAGGGTATGTTATCTTAGATGCCAAAAGATAACAGACGGGCTCACTGAAGGCAAAGGGTGACCTTTGTCTGTCAAGGAAGCTACAGGCCTAGGATGTGACTGCCCACCGTGACTTGCTTTCATTCGGGAATTTTTATGTTCAGACCCTCCTGTGCGGTTACGTTCGGTCTCTAAGTTTGTGGGGCCTGCCACGCCGGCCTCTCCTGAGCTTGACAGGTTTAGTAAGTGGCCCCCTTCTTTGTCCGCATTTCCCCCTTTGGGCCGTAAGTCGATCCGAAGGATGCACCGATGATGTGGTCTCCCGGGACTAGGAAGGCTCACTCCTAGGAATTCTTAGTGTTTCCCTTTGTCTTGCTGTAATGGTGGACCATTGCGGATGGGGCCGGACCGTAACCTTGGATGGCAGTCCAGGCCAATTTTTGTTGTTGTTGTTGTTGTTGTTTTCCCCAAAGGAAAGGTGAGTAAGCGGAAGGCAGGTAGGTCTCATGAGCCTTCACTGAGTAAAAAACACACTGAATCGTTTCTAACCTATAAGCTATCGTGATTCAAACGTTGCCGTCTGTCTCGGTTTTCTGTATTTTGCAGCCAGTGTAACGTTTACTTATAGTTTGAGGGCACACCGTGTATGTATCGCTGTAGTTCTCACAATCTGACCGTGAGATGGGTTCCCGTGCACCGGTGGTGTTGTTCTTGTGATCTGAATATCCCATCTACTTCCCATGGGAAGCATCTAATTCCTGCTAGTTGTGCAATCGGGAACTGAGTTTAATTTTTATTTGGGGCCGAGGCTGTTAAGAACACAATGGTATGAATCACAATCACCATCTAAAAATGTCTAGAGGCCAGGAGGACGGTAAGAGTTTCATGAGTCAATTTCCTGTGTCTCACTCGGCAGCCCCGTTACAGAGGGCCATTATTTTAATAGCCGCTTAAGCTTCTCTGAATTAATATAGTCAGTAGTCTTTGTCGAGGTGAGGGGTAAGCGTCATTGTGTTCTAGCATTTATACGTAAAATTCCTTTATCGGTATTTCTTTTCTACTAACCTTCTACGACTTCACTTGTCTTTCTCAGTTTGTGTCCTTTTTCGCATTCAGAAATGATCAACAGTATCAGAACAAACGACTCCCTTTTAACTTCTCTCAAAACCACATACACACGCCTTTTCTTCCTTCTATGCTGGCATGCCTTCTAAGTTTCCAAAGAGAAAGCGTAAATAGTATTATCGAAAATACAGAGCCGGCCCGGTGGCTCAGGCCGTTGGAACTCCGTGCTCCTGATGCCGAAGGCTGCCGGTTCGATTCCCGCATGGGCCGGTGGGCTCTCGACCACGAGGTGGCCGGTTGGATTCCCGCAAGGGATGCTGGGCTGCGCCCCCTGCAACTGACAGCGGCAACCGGACCTGGAGGTGAGCTGCGCCTTCCACGACTACGATCGGAAGGACAACAACTTGACTGGGAAAAAGCCCCGGCAATTCACCCTGTTCCCCAATAAAGTCCTGTCCCCCTTCCCCAATGTAAAAAAATAAAAATAAATAAATAAATAAATAAATAAATAAATAAATAAATAAATAAAATTTAAAAAAAAAGAAGAGAAGAAAAGAAAAACAAATATTTTACCGGAAAAGAAAGAAAATACCAAAGTTATTCTGTGCACCTTCAATGATTAACAGTTGGGGTATATGAGTACAGGGTTTGAGAAAAGCCTAAAGAACAAGTATAACTATCATTGTGACTGATAATATTAGCGGGCAGGTAAAGACAATCAAACGAATGGTTATTTTAAGTCCCACGTCAATTCGTAGGTCTACAGGCCTTCTTGAGGTCTCGGGATAGCTGTCTACCCCTGACGTCAGCAGCTTTTCGTCCTCCGGGAGCCTTTGAGGTTGGCCGTCGGTGGAGGCGAGTGTCAGACAGGAGCAGATGTCCAGCCACAGGTGGGCAACTCTTTTTCATGAGCGATGTGAATCCTTGCGTTAACGCCTTTAAGTTCACTGCACCTGGATCGATTAGTGATAACGAATAAGTCCCTGTCAACGAGGTTGGAGGGTCTTTAGCTGATGTCATATCCAGTGGTGGACGACGTCTCCCGGCTGTGAGTCGTGGTCTTGGAAGTCTTCGTGTCCCGGGAGCACGCTGAAGCGAATCGGTTGCAGACTTATCGGTTTATTTAAGCTGCTTGATAAGTCCTTGATAATAACGCAAAATGTCTCCTTTCGGTAAGATTGTTTCACACGTCCGGTCACACGGGGTGAACGCTGACTACTGAGGAGAAAGTCTACGTTTACCAAAAGGAGTAGCTCTCAGGTTGAGAAACACCGTAAGGAGAGTTTTCAGCCAAGGGAGACGAAAAGCTTCTCAAAATTTACCCAGTGGAGTTTTAACTGTACCGTTTGTACGTTCTACAAATCCAGAGGACCGGGGTGATAAGCCACGACGAAAATGCTGCAGGGTAGGCCGGATGTTCCCGATCGAGTGCATCCTTTGCCTCAGAGACTATGTAACTCACAGGGAATGCCCCTAGTTCGGGATCATTTCTTTCCAGTCGTGACTTACCCACCATCGAGGCTGTTGCTCTCCTGCAAGGGGATGTCTCCACCTAGTGAGACAACCGTACAGATCGTGACTCACACACATCTGTACCGTGGAGAGGGTGGCCTTCGGATAAACTCCTTTATCCGAATTTCCTGTGTTTTCATGCACGACTAGGAAGAGAGTTTATAGCGAAGGTGTCCCAGGGTGGGAGCTTTAGATAATACTTCCTCTAGAGTGTCTTCGGCTCGGCTCGTTTCCCTTCAGGGTTCCGTTGAATGGGATCGGGCCGATCTCATTTTAAGGAGACAAACAGAGGCTGGGCCATGAATGAAAAATTCGGAACCCCGTCGTGATAGTATCCAGTCAGACCCGGGGAATCCTCTCGGCTGTTTTTTGTCTGTTTGCTTTTAGAAGAGGAAAGATTATTATTTAGGGTTAATTCGTAGCCCATCTTTAGATATTAGATGGCAAGGTATTTTCCTTTGGGTAAACAAAATCGAAGCTTGTCCTTTGACACCCTGTGTCCCTTAATGGCTAGCTATTGCGATCGGTAAATCGCGTCCTCTTATGGTAGGGGGTCCAATGTGTCCTAGAGCGTAAGAGTAAGTTATCCGTATATTGGCTGAGAGTATCATTTCTGGGACATTTTGCATTCGTTCAAATCGGCGTTTAGCATCTGAGAGAAGCAGGTGGGACTCTCTGTCTACCCCGGGGCACGACTGTCCACGTAAACTCTGATCTTCCCAGGTAGAAAGGCAAAGAGGTATTTCCTGTCCTGTGTTTTACAGGAATGCTGAAAAAAGGCACCGCGTCTATCTATCACCGGAAAATATCTCGGCAGTACACGCGGGAATATCTGATAATGGGGTATGTGGGTTTGGAACTACAGGATCTCTTTGTTTATAGCTCCGATATCCTGTGCAAATCTCCATCCTTTCCCATTGGGTTTCTTTACCGGAAGGTTAGGAGAATTACAGGGGCTCATGCGTGGCATGAACCAGCCCGCGCCCCCCCCCCCCCCATTATGTAATCTTGTGTGATGGGCTAATTCCAGCTAGCCCGTTAGGCCTTAAAGGATAGTGTCAA
The DNA here is from genome assembly GCF_057876585.1 of Rhinolophus sinicus. Classification (NCBI taxonomy): domain Eukaryota; kingdom Metazoa; phylum Chordata; class Mammalia; order Chiroptera; family Rhinolophidae; genus Rhinolophus; species Rhinolophus sinicus. The sequence continues at coordinate 84,064 of NW_028290711.1, forward strand.
ATATTACGCAGAGGCAAACTATAATCCATAGTTATTTTAATAGGAGTGACTGACTTATTCTTGCCAGCATCTCTACCGGAAAAGGCCCAGAGTTGCATTGGAGTGTCCCGTCATAAACGTCCAGTCGGTGTTGTCAAGGTCAGTTTCCTCTCACGCGGTTTCTTTCAAAATCGTTCCTTTCCCGATTGGTTCAGTATAGTATTCATTTATTTCTAAATACGTTTTAGCCGGGATCTCCAGCCTCTGCGACTTAGGAGCTGTGCTGTAAACCTCGGAGAATGATTACGTGCAACTGGCCCTTTCGTCCCGTCCCTAGACCACCAAGCTAAGTCAAGTTGGAAGGTTGAAAAGGACAGACATGATCTGCTCTCACTCCCATCTGGGATTAGGAGAGAAAGCAAAAACCGAGGTGGCAAAATGAACAAAACACACGTTCATCGATACAGACCACAGAATGGTGGTGACAGAGGGTACTGGGATGGGGAGAGAGCCGAATACGTAAAGGGGTCGACTTTAGGTCGAGGGATGGAAACTAGCCATCGGGTGCAGAGCACGTGATAGACTATACACATGCCGTGAGGGTGAAAGTCGGGAAATTAATGAGTCAGACTTAGTTCGGTCACCTCATAGCTTGCTATTCATCTATCTTCTCTTTGTGTTTCCCCTTTACTGCTCGATTTCATGATTCTGCTCGTTTCCCTTCCTTGAGACTATACATACCTTGTGGATCTGATTGATCAGAAGAGCACTAATCTGGAAAAAAAAAGAAAAAGAAAAAGAAAAAAACCCGCTGAATTCTCAGGCGCCCAGAGACCGGGATCCATGGCTGCAACACCCTTGCAGCTTTTCCTGATGACGTATGACACACTCCAGCCGTGGCCGCCGAGTTCGAGATAACCTTATGAAGCAGACCGGACCGCAGGAGGTGATTTGTCAACCGTCAGCCCTGAAACTTGCGATGACCAGCTGTCATCTTTCTCGGTTCTTTCCCCCCGCCTGCCTGCCTGCCTGCCTGCCTGCCTGCCTGCCTGCCTGCCTGCCTGCGAAGCCTCTCGATTATTCTCAGTTCAGGGAAGATGCCTTTTTTTCCCCCCACGGACGTCAGTCTGCCATCTTCCCCGGCTGCCGGCACCTAGAATAAAATACACTCTTCTCCTCACTGACCCTCCTCGTCACTCAAGTTTTTGGGGCCCGGGCAACGAGCACCACCATCCCCGAGTCTGGTAACGAACTCTGGAGACCACGGCGGGGACGTGGATCGAACTGGACTGATCTGAGTTGGAGAGTCTCACTCCCTTGCTCCTTGCCTCCGTGTGGGGTAGCGGAGGTAGAGTGCCGGAATGCATCAGTGATCCCTGATGCTTATGGCTGGCCAAGCCCAGGGAGGGGATTACAGAGACGTCCCAGTAACTGCCGAGATCTCCTTCGTCCCAGGGACCCTCCCGGCTCTCCCCCTCCCTGGCAGGCTGCCTATGACTGCCTCAGTCGGTGAGGAATAAAAGCAACTGACGGGACTTGGAAACCGTGTGTCGGTGAATCGTGGAATCTGTCAAACCGAGGAAGTGCACTGGAATTCCCTTATCTCTGCCGTCGGAGCCTCTCGCTGTCACTGGGTTTGGGGGCTTACGCGTAAGCCTTCTGTGCTTCGTGCCAATTCGGGTAACTCCGAGGCCAATTTTTGGTGCTGGGTTGTTCAGAGACCGGGTTTTGACCCCCAGATCCCCGTTTCAGGAGGATTTGGTTCTGTGAGTTCTCGTCTGCTTTTGGTTCCGGTTTGTTGGTGACTTCTTTGTTCCGTTTTGTTCACCTCCGGTCTGTCCGTTCCCCTCCCCCCCCCTTTTTTTTCTCCTTCCTCCCCTTCACTTTTCTGTTTATACCTTAAACACCAAACCGATAGGGGGCTCTATGTCTGCACGCTCTCCTCAGAGCCCTCTGGGCCATATATCAGGCAATCGGTCGGTCAGCCTATAATGAAAAATAAAAAAATATCTACACCGATGGTTCATAGAAAAGGGGAATTCACCCATCTCCTAGTCCACTTATAACTAGACACCAACTCTGTGTTTGAAAATAAAACTTTTTAAAGATTTTTCTGTCGGTAACTTTCAGGGTCTTACGGAGAGCAAGAAATACAAACACCGCCGCTACTGCCTGAGGCTGAGTTACCCGGAAAAAAAAAAAAAAAAAAAAAAAAAAAAAAAAAAAAAAAGAAAGAAAGAAAGAAAGAAAGAAAGAAAGAAAGAAAGAAAGAAAGAAAGAAAGAAAAAGGGCACTTTTGAAATCTAGTGGCTAATCTCACAAGCCGAACACTCCTTGCGTTTTCCAGCTTCCTTCAAACTGTCATGGGCAAATAAAAAATCTTAAGTCTTCTCTCTATAGTCATTATTAATACTGTTTATGTATATGATCTCTGATATCTATGTTTTTCTATGTTTTATGTACAACATAACGTTCTGGCCTCCGGCTGGTATTAGAAGATTGTAATATTTGGTTGGCTTAAAGAAAAAAGATTAAGCGCTTATATAAATTAAAAATAAAGAACAAAAACTGACCCAAGTACTTTTCCGGATCACATGATCTAAGAAAATAGTTGAAACCGAGGCTAGATCAACTTTTGGTTAAATAGACATGTCTTTTGAAGTCGCTACCACTATCGTTAAATATAATATGTTTTGTTATACCACGGTTTACAAAAATTGACTTAGGTAATAATAGACTCTAAAATCTCCTGGAGTTGTTAAAAATAATGAAGAAACACAAGCAAAATAAAAGGTTGTTAATGAAATTTTTTAGTAATAATGATTAAGCACGCACGCACGCACGCACGCACGCACCCACAAAGCAGGACAATAAAGTGTGTGAAGCTGTCGCAACGATGTTGCTGACCTTTTTTTTTGATGTCAGAGGGATTGTTCATTATGAATTTGTACCAACTTGACAAACCGTTCACCGAGTTTACTATTTGGAAGTGCTGAAAAGCCTGCATGAAAAAGTGACATGACCTGAAACTTGTCACCAACAGTTCGTGACTCTTGCCTCACGACAGAGCACCAGCTCACAGGGCAATGTCTGTGAGGGAGTTTTCGGCCAGTAAACAAATAACTGTATCGGAACTCCCTCCCTACTCACCTGATCTGGTTCCCCAACGACTTCTTTCTTTAGCCAAAGATAAAGGAAATATTGAAAGGAAGACATTTTGATGACATTCAGGACATCAAGAGTAATAACGATGACAGCTCTGATGACTATTCCAGAAAAAGAGTTCCAAAATTGCTTTGAAGAGTGGACTAGGTGCTGGCATTAGTGCATAGCTTCCCAACGGGAGTACTTCAAAGGTGACCATAATGATATTCAGCAATGAGGTATGTAGCACTTTTTCTAGGATGAGTTCGTGAACTTGATCAGCCTACCTTGTGTGTGTGTGTGTGTGTGTGTGTGTGTGTGTGTGAGACAGAGTGCATGCTTAAACGTGCTTTCCTGAATTCTTTTGGTAACTGGAAGCCTTAGAGTTGAACTAAGGTAAGTTACATGATAAAAAGTATTAAATATGCAGATATTTCAAACTAACAAAATACTAAAATATTAATTATAAGATAAGTCTGCGTTCATCTACTTTTATCTCCTTATTATGGGAAAGCTAAAACCTAAATTAAGGTATGTTAATAAATGTGTTTTGTACTTTATTAAAAATACGATGGCAAAACACTTGTAAATATATTTCCAGCAGAGCCTACACTTCTGAGTTACAAAGTACGTTCCTAGATATTCCAGTAGAAATGCTAATCGTTTATTTATTAGTTATCAGTAAAAACTCGGGTTCTACAGGTTACAGATTCTAATTAATATTTTTAAAGTTACATAAAGTAATATGTTCTCAAAGGAGGTATAAGAGATAAAAATACATTTTTAAAGAAATCGGGGGGGGGACGACAGACTAGTTTGTCCTACATTTGGTAAGAAGACACACTGAGAGGGACTGGAAAAGTTATAAAAGGTTTCAGAAGAAAAATCTTGAAAACAGATCACATGTAGTTCAGCTAACTGCAATTCAGTACATAAATTTTAGTATCAGAAGAAAGGGAGTGCAACATTAGAGTCGACTGTTCTCTCTCTGCGACGTAGGACAAAGTTTTTGGAACTACCGTGTTTCCCCCAAAAGAAGACTGGGTCTTAGGTCAATTTTTGCTCCATTGGGACTTGTTTTCAAGGGATGTCTTATTTTTCCATGTACAGCAGTAGTCTACATTTGTTCAGCTACGGTCGTGTCATCTTCTTCGGGAACATCGTCAGGACGTACTAAACGCTTCCGTCTGGCTGAGATCTTACCTGGGGCTTATTTTCGGAATAGGTCTTATTTTGGAGGAAACGTGTTATTTGTTACTGAAATTACAGAGAGAGAGAGAGAGAGAGAGAGAGAGAGAGAGAGAGAGAGAGAGAGAGAGAGAGAGAAACTCTGCCTGGAAAGCAAAGGCTTTAGGTGCCATCAGAATATTCTCTATTTTATACCATCCTCATCATGGGGTCCTCGGTTACTAGAGAAAACCAAATCTCCACACTAGTAAGAACTGAGTGTAACGTTTACATACTTACATATAATAATTACATAAACCTCTGTATTTTGGTACTGCTGGAGTTCCTGTACCCTTCTCAGGTCAGATATGAACCCGTGTAAAGAAGAATTTTACTATTTTCACTAAAAACCGAGATAAGTTTAAAGTAAATTCATTAAGTTTAGCCCGATATTTTCCTTGACCTCACAGAGCGTTGGAGTCATCGACTTCCTGTCGCATCCCTGACGAGAAGGCTTCTATGCTAAGGAAGGCCGGGAAATTTGTTACCATGTCTTTCACAAGTGAGACAGGGAAAAGGAGGGAAAAAAGGAGCAGAAAGGCTGGAGACGAGGCCAGAGACAGGCCAGACTTTTTGGCTGCAGTTATACACGGGCTAAGGCCGAGACGACCTCAGGGCTACCCCGGCATCCCCAAAAGAGGCACGCCAGGCAAAGGAGCCCGCTTTGGACATAGAAGCCCAGATTCACCGGAGTGAGGAGTACGCTAATCTTCCAAAATAGCTGTGCTCCCTGTGCAGACTACAAGGGCAGGCGGAAGAGAGATTGTCCCCTACTCCAAAGGGAGCGGGGGGACCAACTCCTTCCCTGCAAATGGCTGTCATCGAGTAACGGGGCCCGAGTTTTCCCACAGCTCTCAAGAAGACCGTCATCATCACAGGGGAAGAACCACAGGTGACCTGCGATGCGGCAGGGAAGCCTGCTGATTTCCCGATGAATACAAGGGCCGCTTACCCTTTCTCAGCTGTTCGCTCTGGACTTATTGCCTCTAAAACCTGTTTGGTTGTGAAGACGAACGGAGCCCCTAGATCTGGGCTCGTACTCGGCCCGTTTCTTGCCAATGGCCCGTACCACAGAGGAAAAGTCACACGAGTCGATCGTCCTTTAGAAAGGACTCTGGAAAAGTTTTGTCAGGAGACCCGTAAGCCCTGCCTCTAACGGCTGCCTGTGAGTTTAGATTCTGACCTAAATTCTCTTTTCTCTCCATTATTAACTTAGGAGAGTTTCGGCAGGCACTCAGGAGATACGGGGACCGGCCCCTCCCCCCAGCCCCACCCCTCGGACCCGGGGGCCAAGTATTTCTAAAAGGTTAGAAAGAGGGGTCCCCGACGGGCCGTTTAACTCCTAAATAGGAGGGACCTTGTGCAGTTCTCCCGAGCACCCCGAGTGCCGTCAACCTGCAGAGAGTCGTTGGCTGTGTCCCCTTCCCTCCGTAAACGTAGAATGTAAAACCGTCTCGCTAAAACCGGTAGCAAACGTGGTACTGACACAGAATCCCACGCGATGTGTGTTTATTTTCTCCCCCGTTCGGGTTGTTTGAGTACTCGCAGGCCGTGAGAATTTACTTTTCTCACGGAAGTTAGACATACCGTGGATGACTCACACACATCGATGTCTGGTTTTCTTTCACACAGCCGTGTGCCGTCGTGGCCGCCTCGATGTCCCGCATCACTTAAAAATGCTGCCTTTTCACGGTCATTTTGACTCGGGGGAAGGGGCAAACGTCACACGGTGCCAGATCCGGTGAGTAAGGTGGCTAAGGACACGCCATAATATTTTTATCCGACAGAGATCGCCATAGCAGAAGCGATGAGCGACACGGAGCTTCTCCGTTGTGATCACAAAGTACGGTGAACGCTGTTGCGTCGTGCCCTTCAAGACAAAGGCAGGTATCTTCGACGTAGGAAGCGGCACATCGAACCTTACCGTGTTTCTCCAAAAATAAGACCGGGTCTCGTGTGGATTTTTTCCTGCAAAATATGCTTCGGGGCTCATTTTCGGGGGCCGTCTCATGAAAAATCATGCCGGGGCTTATTTACCGCTCGGGTCTGATTGTTGGGGAGAGGTGGTAGTAACGGTGCGTGACGAGTTTCCACTCGCTCTGTGCGGTCAGTCGTGTGTGAGCTACGGTTGACTGAAGGCGTGTTTTACAGCAGGCCGTGAATCGTCCTCCGTGGTGACAACGCCCCGCGTCACACATCGCTTCTGGCCTACGGCGATTCCCGTCGCAGGAACACACGACGGTGTGTCCTCCTCCGCCCTATTCGCCGGCTCTGGGACCGTACGAGTTCTGGCTTTCCCCCGAAGTCAAAACGATTCAGGATATCGAGGCAGCCACAACACGGCCACTAAAGGCACCCGTGAGAGAGGACTTCCAGAACTGCCTCATAGAGAGTGGCGATGACAATGGGATAAGTGTGTTTGAGGCGAGTGGGAGTATTTTGAGGGGAGATGATGGCGATGAATCTTTCGGTGTCCTAATTTCCTTATATTTACCCATTCACCGTATCGTCCGATCACACCTTGTACATCGGAATCAGAGGAAGAGACGTAAGGAGGATCACGTGAGTTCCCTCGGTGGTAGTCGAATGGGGTTGGAGAGAGAAGAGTGGAGAGATCTGTGGGATCGGATAAAAGTAAAATGGAGGACA